>NC_133332.1:4420609-4511450 GCF_042186555.1 Aquarana catesbeiana
CCCCCCCCTTCCTCCGGAATAATTTATAAAATATAAAATATGGAAATTCATATCATTTCATTGATAATAAATTCATATTTTCTGGGGACCCCCCCATGTTGATGAGGACAAGGGCCTCTTCCCCACAACCCTGGATGGGTGGTTGTAGGGGGGGGTCTGTGGGAAGGGGGTTTTATTAATGAGGAGGCCAACAACTACATGAATGTGTATGGGGTACAGAGCACCCTTAATTTATTCACAAAAAAAAAGAATTGTAACCTAGAAATAAAGACACCCAAAACAGTTGACAATCTCAAAAAAAAGTCACTTATTGTAAATCCATTGTTAATCCTGATGCCTGCCACTCGCCAACTTGCCAAAATTTAAAAAAAATATAACGGCAACCCAACACACCCGATCCCGATGGTGCTCATAGCCAAATGAGCCATATAAGGGAAGGGGTGGGGATAGAGGTGATATTTCACTTCATTTTACTTTACTTTTATTTTATTTCACTTTACTTTACTTTATTTTATTTTATCTTATTTTACTTTACTTTACTTTACTTTTATTTTATTTCACTTTACTTTACTTTATTTTATTTTTATCCTTTTTTACTTTACTTTACCTTACTTTTATTTTATTTCACTTTACTTTACTTTTATTTTATTTCACTTTACTTTATTTTATTTTATCTTATTTTACTTTACATTACCTTACTTTATTTTTATTTCACTTTACTTTTATTTTATTTCACTTTACTTTACTTTATTTTATCTTATTTTACTTTACTTTACTTTACTTTACTTTTATTTCATTTCACTTTACTTTACTTTTATTTTATTTCACGTTACTTTACTTTATTTTATTTTATCTTATTTTACTTTAGTTTATTTTACTTTTATTTATTTCACTTTACTTTACTTTTATTTTATTTTATTTCACTTTACTTTATTTTATTTTATTATATTTTACTTTACTTTACCTTACTTTAATTTTATTTCACTTTACTTTACTTTATATTATTTTATTTTACTTTACTTTACTTTACCTTACTTTAATTTTATTTCACTTTACTTTACTATTATTTTATTTCACTTTACTTTACTTTACTTTTAAATTAAAATAAAATAAAATAAAAGTAAAGTAAATATAATCTCCCTTCCTATCTATTTACTAACGCTTTCAGCATAAGGAATACAAATAGTTCATGTGTACTGAGAGAATGAAGTTCCGCTTTAAGAATATCAGATACAGCCAACGCGTTTCAGGGAGAACAGCCTCCCCCTTCCTCAGGGCTAACATGTAAATTCCTTTCAAATTTGGCTGTTAGTGAACGTAATGAATACGAATTTATCTGAAGTTACAAATTATCCGAAATAATGCCGCATCTAAACAAATGGAACCAAACAAATTAATACTAATGAAAATATAAAATAATAAAAAGTTATTTGTTACGTTCCATTAGTTTTGATATGGCATTTGTTATTTCGGATGATTTGTAACTTCAGATATATTTGTATTCATTTAGTTCACTAACAGCCCAATTTGAAAGGAAATTCCAATACCTATCATTTAATAGTTTAGCAATAGTTAAGTTATCATTAGTTAGTTATTATTTCTGATTTTCGAATTTTTGGGTTTTCGAATTTTTGTTTTTATTTTTGTATTTTCGTTCTTTTGAATTTTTCAGATTTTCATCCTTATTTTCGGATTTTCGAATTTCCTGAATTCCTGAATTTCTGAACTTTCGTATTGTTAGATTTCCAAATTTCTGAAGTTTCGGATTTCCGAATTTCCAAATTTTCAAATTTTCAAATTTCCGAATATTTGGAAAAATTTGTAAAACGGGTTTTCGTTAATTCGGATATTTCTGAATTAACAGATTTGTTGAAATTCATTAACCTCCTTGGCGGTATTCCCGAGTCTGGCTCGGGGTGGAATTTCAGAACCAAAAGTGGTAATCCCCCGAGCCAGACTCGGGATCGCATCGCAGGATCCAGGATGTGGTTACTTATACCTTTGTCCCCTGGATCCTGCCATGTCTCCCAGCAGCGTGTGCGGCTCGTCCTCCGCTCGATCTATCATGGAGCCGAGCTCCGTTCCCTGCGAGCGCTGCAACGCACAGGGACGGAGAACGGCGCCAAATTCACCTATCAATGAGGGAGGAGTCTGCAAGCAAAGGGTCTACCTACACCATCCTTCCACCCCCCTGGGGAACCTCCCCAGAAGGAGAACCAACCTTCTCACATATACATTATAAGGCTTTTTCATTGGCCCAGAGTGAACGCACATTTGCCAGACTCGTAAAGTGTTTGATTAAACCTCTCTGGGTGCGTTCTCCGGGATTTCCCCCAAATTCTGGAATCCAACGGGCTTGGTGGAGGCGGAGCAAGGAAGAGCGGAGTGATTTACATGGGACATAGGGAGGGACTTTGAATTGTGAGCTCCTCGGGGGCAGGGACTGATCTGGATGTGCTGTATGTAAAGCTCCACCTAGTTTGTCGGCACTGTATGAAGTAATAAGTAAATAAAATATATAGATTTTGATGGATCACACTTGGAGACACAGAGGTACCGGGGTTCATTAGGAGACATGGAGTGCATTGGGATGTATTTGGAGACATGGGGAGCACAGGCTGACACTGGAGGGGGGCTCGGCTTAGGTGTAGCAACGCGTTGCTCAAACACTAAGCTGTGCATCGTCTGGCCCTTTAAGTGAGCACCAATCAGGAGGGCTGTCTCCAAAGGGGCCATGGGGACAACAATCTGGATGCAACCTGGGAGTGCCAAAGACCCAACGCTGGATCCTAGGAGGTCCATCAAGGTCCATCTCATGCCCAGCACCAACTACCGCCATCAGCTGATCCAGTTGTTGGTCTAATAGTTGGCCGCCCTCTTCCCCCTGACCTGTTGGGGGGGTGCATAGTGCCAAAAAAAGGTGGGGAGCAGAAGAACTACACCTGATTTAGAAGTCCAGGTCCCGTAAAGCAGCATTGTCAAACGAGCGGCCCTCCTGCTGTTGCAGGACTACAAGTCCCATGATACATTGCAAGGCTGACAATTACAAGCAGGACTACTACAGGTGGGATCTGGACTTCTAAATCAGGTGTAGTCCTGCTGCCCCCCCCTTTTTTGGGGGGGCTATGACCCGCCCAACAGGCCAGGGGGAAGAGGGCGGCTAACTATTACACCAACAACTGGATGAGCTGATGGCGGTAGTTGGTGCTGGGTTTGAGATGGTCCTTGATTCGTTAACCAATATTCATATAAATGCTATTGATAAAGTCCTGCGAAATGCGTAACCTGCGTTAGAGACCTCACTTTTAGGTTTCCTGTGGCTTTCGAAAACTGATTCTTTTAGAAGCGTCCTGAGGAAGCCATTGACTGGCGAAACATGTTGAGCCGAAGTCACTCTACTATACAGCCAAAGCCGCATGGAATTTCTGTGATGGGTTTTTACCAAATTGTTGTTTTTAACAATTATGTATCTAAATAAAATTTTATATTTTTATAGAATTTGGTGACTTTACTTTGTAGCACCTTAAAAAATCCCTTTATGTTCCATATATGATATATGTTCTTTAGTTATACTTGTTACTGTTAATCAGAAGATCCGACTCTATTGTTTCTTTGTTTTTTTTTATGTATTTGGTGGTATTTTATTATTTTGTCTATAAAAAAAGTGTATATATATTTTTTTTTTACCTGACACTCATTTATAATAATCATTGAATAATTGTGAGGGAGAATATTTAAAGTCCTACTTCCTCTCCAGGTCAGACAGAACAGGAAGTGGTGGTGGTGGGGGGGGGGGGGAACACAGACAGCAAAAACAAATCTACACCACCCAAACAAAAAAAAAAAAAAATGTGGGACTTGCGCTTTAACCACTTAAGGACCAAGCCTATTTTTCAATCTTGTTGTTTACAAGTTAAAATAATTATTTTTGCTAGAAAATTACTTAGAACCCCCAAACATAATATATTTCTTTTTCAGACACCCTAGAGAATAAAATGGCGGTCGTTGCGATACTTTATGTCACACCGTATTTGCGCAGCGGTCTTACGAACGCAATTTTTTTGGGGGAAAAATTACACTTTTTGAAGTAAAAAATATGAAAACAGTAAATTAAGCCCAATTTTCTTTATATTGTAAAAGATAATATTATGGCGAGTAAATAGATACCCAACACGTCACGCTTCAAAATTGCCGCCCGCTCATGAATGGCGACAGACTTTGACCCTCAAAAATCTCCATTGGCGCAGTTTAAAAAATTTCTACAGGTTACTAGTTTTGAGGTACAGAGGGGGTCTAGGGCTAGAATGATTGCTCTCGGTCTAACGATTGCGGTGATACCTCACATGTGTGGTTTGAACACCGTTTACATATGCGGGTGCGATTTACGTAATGCACGTGATCGCGGTGGGGACGGGGCACTTAAATTTTTTTTTTGTTATTTATTTTACTTTTTTCTTTTTACAATGTCCATTTAAAATAAAAAAATTGGGTCACTTTTATTCCTATTACAAGGAATGTAAACATTTCCTGTCTGATCAATGTTTATAAACAATGTTACTTTGTATCTCTCTATCTCCTGTCTGATCAATGTTTATAAACAATGTTACTTTGTATCTCTCTATCTCCTGTCTGATCAATGTTTATAAACAATGTTACTTTGTATCTCTCTATCTCCGTCTCATGAATGTTTATAAACAATGTTACTTTGTATCTCTCTATCTCCGTCTCATGAATGTTTATAAACAATGTTACTTTGTATCTCCCATCTGATCAATGTTTATAAACAATGTTACTTTGTATCTCTCTATCTCCCGTCTGATCAATGTTTATAAACAATGTTACTTTGTATCTCTCTATCTCCTGTCTGATCAATGTTTATAAACAATGTTACTTTGTATCTCTCTATCTCCCGTCTGATCAATGTTTATAAACAATGTTACTTTGTATCTCTCTATCTCCTGTCTGATCAATGTTTATAAACAATGTTACTTTGTATCTCCCATCTGATCAATGTTTATAAACAATGTTTCTTTGTATCTCTCGTCTGATCAATGTTTATAAACAATGTTACTTTGTATCTCTCTATCTCCTGTCTGATCAATGTTTATAAACAATGTTACTTTGTATCTCTCTATCTCCCGTCTGATCAATGTTTATAAACAATGTTACTTTGTATCTCTCTATCTCCTGTCTGATCAATGTTTATAAACAATGTTACTTTGTATCTCTCTATCTCCCGTCTGATCAATGTTTATAAACAATGTTACTTTGTATCTCCCATCTGATCAATGTTTATAAACAATGTTACTTTGTATTTCTCTCTCTCCTGTCTGATCAATGTTTATAAACAATGTTACTTTGTATTTCTCTCTCTCCTGTCTGAACAATGTTTATAAACAATGTTACTTCGTATTTCTCTCTCTCCTGTCTGATCAATGTTTATAAACAATGTTACTTTGTATCTCTCTATGTCAGATCTGGGGGTAAAAAAGACTTCAAATCTCACATTTACACTTAAATGCAATAAAAAAATATATATATATTTTTATCTTTTAGTCCTTTTTAAGACCGTTGGGCGGAAGTGACGTTTGGCGTTGCTTTTGTCATCCAATGGTATGGAGCCGAGTGGGAGGGGCCATCATTCCCTCACTCGTCTCCAGGCCTGTCAAGGGAAAGGATCATCTCTGCTGCTAACGGCCGGCTCCGGTAAGCTGCGGAGATTACCAGAGCGGAGTTGGGGGGGTGGAGGGGGGGCGGGGGGCCCACCCCTCCCCCCCTCCCGCCCCCGATAAAAGTGATTTTACGGCAAATGCGCTGCAGAGACCACTTTTAATCTGAAAGAGGACCGCCCGCCGTCGTAGAAAATACCGCTATTCTACATCAAAGTACCGATGGCTTCAGAACTTTTCCACAGCTGATTACTCGGCGGCATAGGCTCATAGTCAGCCCTTTTGCATCACATGCGACGCATTTCGCTCCTTGTTCTTATTTTGCAGACCAGAGCAACGGGAAAATTGCAGATGTGGCGATTCTCCCCGCCCCGCCCCCCCCTCCCTGATGCTGCCCTGCCCCCCCCCCTCCCCCCCCCCCGGCTGTACTTCCTATAGGATGAGACAATGTCAAGTCTGTATCACATATAATGAGCGCACAGAAGGCTTTTTTTTTTTTTTTTTTTTTTTTAAGTGGCTTTTTCTTGCTGTTTATTTTTCTAACTTCTCGGTGTCACCTTCAACTTCTCTGACGGCACAAAGTGGTGTCAGATGTTTCAGACTAATAGATGTGATTTCTGCGCGGAAGGTCGCCAGTAAATTACGGATATAATACAGGATTTTCTGACAGTTTTACGTCCGACGCGTTTGATATATGCTTTCCTCTATTTTTTTACTTTCTCTGCCAAAACATCGTCCGCCGGCTCTAACCTCATTTACTTAAATATGTTCTTCCCCCGAATGGAGAGAAAATCGCATTTATGGCAGACGGCGGCGCGCAGGGACGTGTTCCCCGGGATGGAGGGGGGGAGGGGAGGGGAGGGGGGCGCACACCTGCTACATAGGGATTGGGTGCTGATCGGATATTCCTAAAAAAAAAAAAAAAAAAACACCAGTGCATGCGTGTGCCCGCAGAAAAACCCTAAAAGACGTTTTTTAACCACTTCAGCTCCGGAAGATTTACCCCCCCCTTCCCCCTTCATGACCAGGCCATTTTTTTTGCTATGTGGCACGGCGTTACTCTAACTGGCAATTGCGAGGTCGTGCGACGCAGTACCCAAATTCAATTCATATATTTTTTTGCACACAATTAGGGCTTTTTTTTTATGGTATGTGATCACCTCGGGGATGTTTATGTTTTGAGATATAAAACTAAAATAGACAGAAAGTTTTGAAAAATAAATATTTTTTTACGTTCTGCTATAAAACATCTCCAATAAAAAACATAATAATAAAAAAAAAAATCACATTTCTTCATATATTTAGGCCAAAATGTATTCTGCTACGTCTTTGATAAAAAAAAAAAATCCCAATACGTTTATATTGATTGGTATATCAATATAATAATAAAATAGTAATCAATATATAATATAATAATATATATAATTAGCCATACCGTTCAATATATAATAAAATAAAATATATAAACGGTATGGCTAATTATATATATCATTATATTATATATTGATTACTATGGTTAAATATATATATTATTATATTATATATTGGTTGGTATGGTTAATTATATATTTTATTATATTATATATTGATTGCTATGGTTAAATATATATATTATTATATTATATATTGATTGCTATGGTTAATTATATATATATTATTATATTATATATTGATTGGTGTGGTTAATTATATATTTATTATTATATTATATATTGATCGGTATGGTTAATTATATATTTATTATTATATTATATAGTGATCGGTATGGTTAATTATCTATATTAGTATATTACATAGTGATTGGTTTGGGTCAAAGTTATAGAGTCTACAAACTATAGAATATACAGTATACTGGAATTTCTCATTTTGAAAAAAATTTCCTTATACTAATAATGGTGGCGATGAATGACTTATAATGGGACTGCGATAGTGCGGCGGGCAATATGACACTACCTAACGCTGGGGGGAACTGACTAACTGCCACGGACATCACCAGTGACACTAATACAGTGAACAGTGATCAGTGGCAGCTGGTGTTTTTTTTGGGGGGGAGGGCGGCAAAACCCCCCCTCCTCCCCACCAGGGGGTCTCGCGGTCGGTCAGTCGGTCATCCAGTCCCACACTTACCCCATCTAGGTTGCGGGCGGGCAGCGCTCCTACGGGCGGCGGCTTCTATCACGTCTCCTCCTCCTCTGCATCAAAGTGGCTTCCGCTGTGCGTCTCCTCCCTCCTCCTAGGTGTCCAATAGGATCACTTGTCCTTTCATCCAATCAGGTGACGGGTCTCAATCTTCCTGATTGGCCTGGGGGGAGGATCAGCGTGGCAATAGCGAATATTAATTCGCTATTGTCAAAAAACTGGGTAGGCTCAGAGCGCAGTACAAAGTAAGATTGTTTATAAACATTGATCAGACGGGAGATGGAGAGATACAAAGTAACATTGTTTATAAACATTGATCAGACAGGAGATAGAGAGATACAAAGTAACATTGTTTATAAACATTGATCAGACAGGAAATAGAGAGATACAAAGTAACATTGTTTATAAACATTGATCAGACAGGAGATAGAGAGATACAAAGTAACATTGTTTATAAACATTGATCAGACAGGAAATAGAGAGATACAAAGTAACATTGTTTATAAACATTGATCAGATAGGAGATAGAGAGATACAAAGTAACATTGTTTATAAACATTGATCAGACTGTAGATGGAGAGATACAAAGTAACATTGTTTATAAACATTGATCAGACAGGAGATAGAGAGATACAAAGTAACATTGTTTATAAACATTGATCAGACAGGAAATAGAGAGATACAAAGTAACATTGTTTATAAACATTGATCAGACAGGAGATAGAGAGATACAAAGTAACATTGTTTATAAACATTGATCAGACAGGAAATAGAGAGATACAAAGTAACATTGTTTATAAACATTGATCAGATAGGAGATAGAGAGATACAAAGTAACATTGTTTATAAACATTGATCAGACTGTAGATGGAGAGATACAAAGTAACATTGTTTATAAACATTGATCAGACAGGAAATAGAGAGATACAAAGTAACATTGTTTATAAACATTGATCAGACGGGAGATAGAGAGATACAAAGTAACATTGTTTATAAACATTGATCAGACAGGAGATAGAGAGATACAAAGTAACATTGTTTATAAACATTGATCAGACAGGAGATAGAGAGATACAAAGTAACAATGTTTATAAACATTGATCAGAATGTTTTTTTCTATATAAAATAATAATAATGTTTGTTACAATAACTTCAGTGAGCTGATACTGATCCAAGTAGAGAAAAAAAGCATTTTTTTTATTTTTAGTTTTTGTCTCTGGACATAAAAAAGTTTAGGAGGATAAACCAAAGTTTATAAGTAAGTTTAAAAAAAAAATTGCTCTTCTCCGTGGGGAGCGGTATATATTGGGAGGGGGGCGGTATATATTGGGAGGGGGGCGGTATATATTGGGAGGGGGGCGGTATATATTGGGAGGGGGGCGGTATATATTGGGAGGGGGGCGGTATACATGGGGGGGGTTGTCCGGGGGGAGAACTGAAGGGGTTAATACAGTTTTAGAATGATAACATTTTATTTTATAAAGTTTAATGAAATATTATTATTATTATTACAGGTACTTCTATAGCGCCGTCAGTGTTACGCAGCTCTTGCAATAAATAAATTACTGATTAAACTTCTCCAACAATTAAAGGTCCCCACAGATGTCTCCACCTTCAGCTCTGCTTTGGATTTGTAATAAATATCGCTCATCGCTGCATTGCACATTGTTGTGGCGCGTTTTCCTCTGACGCGTTTTCCTTTCCTCTCGTATTACCGGGAACTGATTTGGAATATTTTTTTCCCGCGGAGGCGATGGCAGAGCGTCCTCAGCACACAGCTTCGATTACACCGGAGAAATCGTTCGCGGCTAATCTCACTTACAGCTCCGACGTTCACCTGAATCAATAAAGAAAGCAGAGCGACGCGCTGCAGAAACTGCTTTCCATTTCCATTTTGTTTTGTTTTTTTTACCTGTCACTGCTGAGTAATCAGCTGTGGAAAATCTAAAGTTCTATCAAATGTCTGCAGAGAGCAAACGATCGTCTGCATAGAAGCTGAATTGCTTGGAGTTGGAGTCAGGCTGCTCATTATCAGATAATAAATCCATAGGTTATTGTTACATTGTATAGAAATCTGGTAGTGATGTGTCATTATGTTACATTTATGATGTTTATTTATTTTTGAACAAGAAAGTTTTTTTTTGTTGTTGTAGGGAACAGATTCTCTTCATTAAAGTTTACACTTCACAAAGGACACGCCCACATTATCAAAGCATATTCATTCTATACATAAAGGTAAAAACCTCCTCTGTGCAGCCCCCCCCCCCCCCCCCAAATACTTACCTGAGCCCCATCGCGATCCATAGATGTGCACGAGAGCATTCTGACACTTTTTGTTCACATGTGAAAATCCTTTTTTTTTTTTTTTTTGCTAGAACATTCATTACTTAGAACCCCAAACATTGTATATATATTTTTTTTAAAGCAGAGGCCCTAGAGAATAAAATGGTGGGTTTTGCAATTTTTTTATGTATTTGCGCTGCGTTTTTTTAAAAGCAATTTTTGGGGAAAAAATACACTTTTTAAAATTTTCATGCAAAAAAAAAAAACCACACACAATACACAACCCGATTTTTTTTGTTGTTGTAAAATATAAAAGATGATGTTATGCCGAGTAAATAGATAGAAAACGTGTCAGGCTTTGAAATCGCGCACGCTCCCGCGCAGCGGCGACAAACAACGTAAATTGTACTATCCATAGGGGACGCTTTAAAAGCCTTTACAGGTCACCACTTTATAGCTACAGAGGAGGTCTGTAGCTATAATAATATTGTATATTATATTGTATATAATATATAATATACAATATATAATATACAATATATAATACAGCATATAATACACAATAGATAATATACAATATAAAATATACAATATATAATATTGAATATATAATATACAATATATAATACAGTATATAATATAAAATAGATAATATACCATATATAATATATAATATAAAATATACAATATAAAATATACAATATACAATATATAATATTGAATATACAATATACACTATATAATATACAATATATAAATAATATACAATAGATAATATATAATGGATAATATACAATATACAGTAGATAATATACAATATATAATATATAATATAAAATATAATAATAATAATATTGAATATATAATATACAATATATAATACAGTATATAATATACAATATATAATATAAAATATAATAATAATAATATTGAATATACAATATATAATATACAATATGCAATATATAATATACAATATATAATACAGTATATAATATACAATAGATAATATATAATATACAATAATATACAATATATATTATATAATATACAATATACAAAATACAATATATAATATACAATAATATACAATATATAATATACAATAGATAATATACAATAGATAATATATAATATACAATATATAATATATAATATACAATAGATAATATATAATATATAATATACAATAGATAATATATAATATACAATATACAATAGATAATATATAATATATATAATATGTATCTCTGTGATTTCACTTTGTGTCATGGAAGGAGAAGCTGAAAAAGTGTTGAGAGGAGAGGAATCCAAAAAAAAAAAATACATTTATAGACAGGAAAGACTTCCGTGGTGAACCCCCCGCCCTCTTACAACCCCTCTGCCCCCTGAGATCCTGCTGACCTCTTTTTCTGGGCACTTCCTGGTTTTCGGGAGGCACTGGTGACGTAGTCCTGACCTCATAGGTGCACCCTGGGAAGTCTACGTCACCAGTGCTTTCCCGGCTCATCCAGCACATGCCTAGTATGAGGTCGAGGGGGGGGGGCGTTTTATCGAACAATATGGCACCCCAAACCACTTACAGCACATGCGCTTCATCATTTATGGTTAAGATTTGGGGGGGGGGGGCTTGTTTTAGATCTCATATGGTGCATCAGGCACCAGATCTGGCAGGACGTCATCAATGATATAATAAAAATGGTTATGTGGAATGCTAACCCTGGGGGGGGGGGGGGGGGGGGGTGATGCTTGTTAGAAAAGAAGCAAGTGAAGAAAAAAAAAAAGACCCGATTGATGAGCTTATTGGTTTCCCAGAATACATTTCACTAGCAGTTTAGTAAAAAGGGATAAATCCCCTTCCTTGTGTCCCCTTTGTCTTCACTCTCTGTGTGTTTTTATTGTGTTTAAATATATTGTTTCTCATGTGATATATACAAGAGTTATATCCCACCAATAGATTGATGTTTTGCATTGTGAAAATGCATTGACTTTGATATACACTATATGGTCAAAAGTATTGGGACGCCTGCCTTTACACACACACATGAACTTTAATGACATCCCAGTCTTAGTCCGGAGGGTTCAATATTGAGTTGGCTCCGCCCTTTGCAGCTATAACAGCTTCAACTCTTCTGGGAAGGCCGTCCACAAGGTTTAGGAGGGTGTCTATGGGAAGGTTTGACCATTCTTCCAGAAGAGCATTTGTGAGGTCAGGCGCAGCTAGAGATACTGTTGTACGAGGAGGATTTGGATTTTGTAGGAATTTCAGAGACAGCTCTCATGATTGACTGGCAAACATTCAAGGGTATACCCTATATTGCAAGGATAGAGAGGGTAAAAAAGGGGGAGGGGTATGCCTATATATCAAGAATAATTTACAAGTGAATGTGAGAGATGACATCACTGAGGGGGCTAGGGAGGAGGTGGAATCCTTATGGGTAGAGCTCCAAAGGGATGAAGCTAAGGGGAAAATAATACTGGGAGTATGCTATAGGCCCCCTAACCTGAGGGGGGAGGGGGAGACGGATCTCCTATCACAATCTGGATTAGCAGCAAGGATGGGAAGTGTTATCATAATGGGGGATTTTAATTATCCAGACATAGACTGGGCGGAGGGAACCGCGCATTCATCTAAGGCTCGCCAGTTCCTTAATGTCTTGCAGGACAATTTTATGGGTCAGATGGTAGACGCACCAACTAGAAATAAAACATTACTGGATCTACTGATTACCAACAATACAGACCTGATCACGGATGTGGAAATACGGGGCAATTTAGGTAACAGCGATCACAGGTCAATTAGTTTCAGTATAAATCACACAAATAGGAAACATAAAGGGAATACAAAGACACTGAATTTCAAAAGAGCCAACTTCCCTAAACTTCAAACCTTGCTAGAAGGCATAAATTGGGATAAAAACTTAGGAACAAAGAATACGGAGGAGAGATGGGTTTGCTTTAAGGGCATATTAAATAAGGGCATTAGCCAATTTATCCCATTGGGTAATAAATTTAAAAGAGCGAACAAAAGTCCTGGATGGCTTAACTCCAATGTAAAAATGCATATAAAAAGCAAAGGAGAAGGCCTTCAAAAAATACAAGGTTGAGGGATCATCATCAGCATTCAGACTTTACAAAGAATGCAAAAGGGTTTGGGAAATTACTGCGCTAAACCAATCGTATGCAAAGCTGCTAACACTTAAACAAAGTCAAAGAGATATGTGAAAAACACAGTGTAGCGCTAAAAAAACATCAAAGAAACAGCATAATACAGTGCATAAAAATGTATAAACAAAAAATAATAATGTATACTGAAAAAATGATATTAATAAAGTCCAGTGACTGAAAAAACAGTGAAAACGTGAATTCACCACAATAGTGAGCTCATTAAAGCAAACGTCCATAAATGTGAAGCACTTAGGATCCACTCACGCTTAGGAAGTGGAAAAAAGTGGCTGGCCGTTAGGACGCCGGAGATAGTGCGTCTTCCACCAAGGAAATAAGATATATACACTTACCGGACGGAGTGGACTCACATGCCAGCGGCAGTGAGTCAATCGAGCTTGTATTGGCCAAAGCCTGGGAGTCCAATGTTGCACGGGACTTGGATGGAACTGGAACCCAGTTGAAGATCGATCCAGATGTGGTTAGTAGGTAAAAAGATGCTCTCACCCGGACCAGCGTAAAGATGATGAAAAACAAAAAGGCTCCATATGGTGCAGGTCAAAAGGGGGATTTATTGTAAAAAAATACAAACATCGATTCAGAGATGTGTACAAAACAGTGTGATCACAAGGTTAAAAAGCAATGTGGGGAGCGATGAATGCAAGTCCGACGCGTTTCGTCCCAATGGACTACAACTGGGGCAAGGCTTTTTAACCTTGTGATCACACTTTTTTGTACACATCTGTGAAGGACCGAAGGGCCTGGTATTACATAGTTACATAGTAGATGAGGGTGAAAAAAGACACAAGTCCATCAAGTCCAACCTATGTGTGTGATTATGTTGATTATGAATATCGTCACCGGATTATTTTCCGCTCTGTCTAAATGTTACAAAGATGAGCTGTGTTTGTGTAATTGCTGTATAAATAAAAGTTGATATATTTACCCCCCCAAAAAAAAACAGAAAAAAAAACATATCAATTTGCGACTTTTGATAAATCAGCCGGTGAATTCTATGCGCAGCTGAGGTTGCACTTCTTCTAAATACTTTTCTAGTAGATACTTAATAGAGCCGGACCAATGAGAATGGAAATTGGTTTTAATAGATAGAGAATTCTTAAGGGAGGTGAACCCGGGATGGAAGCATGTGGTGTGAGCGGACCCGATTCTGGTCCGAGGCTGATACCGCTCCAATCGCGATAGAAAAGTCGCTCATCAGACAATCAGCTCCTAGATGTATGGGTCGGGGCATCTACTATAAACCTTTATCTCCATCGTCAAATATTCCAATGCATTGCGGAGGACAGGCTTCCCTTCTTCAGGGCTAACATGTCGAGGACAATTAAAATAGAATATAAATTGATACAATAGAAATTGTAATAACCTGGATCAATTTCATGATAGCATTTAAAATTCGATGTCATTGTGTGAAATTTAATATGGTGTAATCAATTAATCACGGTTCATATATTCATATATTTTATATTTTCATATTTTTTTCATATGTGAATTTTATCATGGTTCTTAAATCAGTGCAAAATGGTGAAAAGTAGAAAATGCAGAAGTCTGCAAACAGAGATAATGCATTATATATATATATATACACACACACAGATAGATAGATAGATAGATAGATAGATAGATAGACAGATAGATAGATAGATAGATAGATAGATAGATAGATAGATAGATAGATAGATAGATAGATAGATAGATAGATAGATAGATAGATAGATAGATAGATAGATAGATAGATAGATTACTGAAGAGTTTGTTTCAAAATGTTTGAATCCTGAAAAGTTTTTAGAGGAAGACAAAAAAGGAGGAAGGAATGGGACTTTGTATGAGGCGTGTCACTGAATAAGTACCTTGTTCTTATTGATCATTGAATTATTTATTGATTACAAATCAAGTTAAAAAGTGTCAATCTTTAGTAAAGGACACAATATACTGTACATAACAGTTCACTTGTATGAATATACAATTATTATACAAAGTAAAATACAACATGATTAGCAGTACAATTTCATAAAACGCTCATCCATTGATAATAATTAAATAAACATAAGAAATTAAATCAATAACATATCTATGAATATAGGGTCTAAAGGTCTATAACTTACAATGCAACCCAATGGTGACGCCCAACCTGTGTCCCCAAGGGAGGACGGGGGGACAGGGATGAGGATCTTTACTAAAAATTGACACTTTCTAACCTGATTTGTAATTAATAAATAATTCAATGATCGATATGAACAAGGTTCTAATTCAGTGACACGCCTTATACAAAGTCCCATCTCTTCCTCCCTTTTTTGTCTGACATATTATACACATACACAATTTATTATATTTTTGATATTCTGTAACAAAGGATACTTTGTTTTTTTATTTTTTTTTATTATTTATCAGAAATATCCCAACTTATATTTATACAGTGTTTGCACAACTCTGTTTTGGGACAGATCAGAAGATAATCCAATAAAAAAATATTATTTTTATTTATTATAAATAAATAAAAAATAAATGATCTAAATAATACAATTAGGTAATAATTTTATAATATATATCTATATATATATAGATATCTATATATAGATATCTATATCACTATAGATATCTATAGATTATCTTCTGATCTGTCCCAAAACAGAGTCGTGCAAACACTGTATAAATAAAAGTTGGGATATTTTTGATAAATAATAAAAAAAATAAAAAACAAAGTATCCTTTGTGGCCTTTGCTACATAGGCTGTTGAATTCTATGAACAGCATCCTCTAAATACTTTCCAGGATTCAAACATTTTGAAACAAAAATATAATATATATATATAAAATATTTATAATAAATAAAGAAAAAAATACTAACTAAATAAAATATAAAAAATACTTTTTTTTATGGGATTATTCTCTGATCTGTCCAAAACAGAGCCATGTAATCATTGTATCAGTTGATCATTTTTATAAAAGGATTTATATATTTGTACAATATCTAAATAATAAAGGTTGTTGGATTATTTTCAGCTCTGTCTCAATGTGGCAAAATTGAGCTGTACAATTGCTGTATAAATAAAAGTTGATAATTCCCATAATAATAATAATAATAATAATAAATAAAACATATCAGTTGCGGCCTTTGATAACTCAGCTTGTTGAATTCTATGCACTTTTCTACTTGATTTGATTGTAGCCGTATTAGTGCAATTGTGACAGAGAAAATTGAGTACTGTCCGTGATACTTTTTTTATTTGCACTAACATACAATTTTTCAGGACAAGCTTTCGGGGTATGTCCCCTTCTTCAAAGTCCAAGCAGTACTGACCTCAGTACTGCTTGGACTTTGAAGAAGGGGACATACCCTGAAAGCTTGTCCTGAAAAATTGTATGTTAGTGCAAATAAAAAAAGTATCACGGACAGTACTCAATTTTCTCTATGCACTTTTCTAGTAGCTACTTGACAGCCAATGGGATTTGGTTTTAATAGATATATAATAAAGAGTGTTATACATAAAGGGGGTGAACCCGGGATGGAAGGATGGTGTGAGCGGACCTGGTTCTGGTCCTGGGCTGGTACCTCTCCGATCGTGACAGACAAATCGCTTATCAGATGATCATCTCCCGGGTGTATGGATAGCTCTACTGGTCTACTATAAATGTTTATCTCCTTTGAAAATTAATTTGAAATATTTATTATTTAAGATTATCAAAAACTGTACATTAGATGCGTTTCGGAGGGCCGGTCTCACTTCTTCAGGGCTAACATGTAGCAAACAATAAAATATTATATAAAATGATACAATATAAAATATGATAATCTGTATCAACTTTTGATAGTAATTAAAGCATAACTAAAAGCAAAATGTATTATTTTTTTCTTTTTTAGTTTTGGATGGAGTAGAGAGGGATTAGACCCCCTGTCAGTTTTTATTGGTGTCCCCATTAGGTAGAGTCACCTTCTCTATTTGTCCTGCTTACCATTATCATTGAAAGTGAAAGTAAAAAAAGAAAATCTCACATTTTGGGTTTTCCCCAGAAAGGTAATAGAGGGGAAATCTTCCAATGGGGACACCAGTTCTGGTGACCTGGGGGTGGGGGGCCCCCGAGGAATTCCTCTAATTTGCAGGGATTTCCTCTCACTTCCTGTTTGGCTATGGGACAGGAAGTGAAGGGAAATCTCCCTAAAAAGACAAAGATGGCAAAAAAAAAAATCTGACAGGGTTTATAACCTTTTATTTTTGCCTTTAGTTCTACTTTAAGGCTTTGTTCACACCTACAGGTGCAACTATGTGCAGGCGTGTCCCCCCCGCCCCCCGCCCAGCCCCCATGCACCTTGCTAATCCGCATGCTTTTGCGCAAAGTTGGGCCAACAAGCAGGTACCATGCATTTCGGTGCCTGACAGGGGTTCTAACCCTCCCTTACTCAGTTCTAAATGAAAAAAAAAAAAAACGTTTTTCCTGTAGTTCTAAGTTAAGGTTCAATGACATCATGTAAAATTTAGCCTGGTGGAATCAATTAATCACGGTTCATAAATTCATATATATTATATCTGTTACCAATAAACACCATCATATGTAAATTAATCCCGGTTCAGAAATCAGTGGTGAAAATTTAGATTGTAAGCTCTAAGGATCAGGGCTCTCTGATTCCTCCTGTATTTAATTGTATTATAACTGTACTGTCTGCCCTCATGTTGTAAAGCGCTGCGCAAACTGTTGGTGCCATATAAATCCTGTATTATAATAATAATAACAAAAAGCAGAAAATGCGTATAAACTGCAAGCAAAAACAATGTGTCATCCTAGGTATTCCTGACAGTTTAGGCAGAAAACATTTTTATACATTTGTACAATATCTAATTATAGATATACAGTATATATATTTAAAAAAATATATTTTATTATGTATTTACAATAAATAAAAACTAATACTTTTTATTGGATTCTTTTCTGATCTGTCCAAAATGGAGCCGTGTAATCATTGTATAAATAAAAGTTGATATTTTTGATAAATAATAAAAAACAAACAAAAAAAAAACAAAGTATCATTTGTGGCCTTTGCTTGATCAGCTGTTGAATTCTACGAGCCGACGTTTCATTTCCGCTGAATACTTTCCCGGGATCCAAACATTTGGAAACAAACTCTTCAGCGAGATGTATATATTATATCATTGGTAATACATAAAAAAAAAAATACAAGATAAATAAATACAAAATAATACTTTCAGATCTGTCCCTGTCCAAAACAAAGCCATATAATCATTGTATAAATATATATATATATATATATATATATATATATATATATATATATATATATATATATATATATTATAAACTTATATATTTATAAAAAAATAATACTTTTTATTGGATTATTTTCTGATCTGTCCAAAATTTATAAAAATAAAAAACAAAGTATCATTTGTGGACTTTGCTACATCAGCTGTTGAATTCTATGCACAGCTGAGGTTTCTCTTCCTCTAAAGACTTTCCCGGGATCCAAACATTTGCAAACAAAACTCTTTAGTGAGATATATATATTATATCATTGATAATACATAAATAAAATACAAGATAAATAAATACAAAATAATACTTTCTGATCTGTCCCTGTCCAAAACTGAGCCATATAATCAGTGTATAAATAAAAGTTGATATTTTTGATAAATAATAAAAAAAACAAAAACAAAGTATCATTTGTGGATTTTGCTACATCAGCTGTTGAATTCTATGCACAGCTGAGGTTTCTCTCCCTCTAAAGACTTTCCCGGGATCCAAACATTTGCAAACAAACTCTTTAGCTATATATATATATATATATATATATATATGTACAGTGGATATAAAAAGTCTACACACCCCGGGTGGTAAAATGTCAGGTTTCTGTCATGTAAAAAAAAATGAGACAAAGATAAATCATTTCAGAACTTTTTTCACCTTTAGGACAGGTTCACACCTATTCGAATTGGATGCGGATTTCTCCGCATCCAATTCGCATAGCAGGAGAATGTGACCGGCACTATGGAGCGTATCTTCGTAGCGGCTGCGGAGCGCACTAGACTGGACTGTGCGTCTTTGGCTCCATTTCCAGGGCCGAATTCAGGCATAGAATCGGCCCTGATTCGCCCCTGAAACGGGGAACCAGGGACGCACATCGCTCCTGTGCGATCCGCAGCCAGGTTCCAGTGTGAACCCGGGGCCTCAAGCCTCGTACACACGATCGGATTGTTGGCCAACAAAACCTCAGATTTTTGTCCGAAGGGCGTTGGCCCAAACTTGTCTTGCATACAAACGGCAAGAAATTGTCGGCCAACAAACACAAATGTAGTGACGTACTACGTGTTTTAGCAGCTCTTTAGCGCCACCCTTTGGGCTCCTTCTGCTAATTTCGTGTTAGTAGAAGTTCGGTGAGCGTTGATTCGCGCTTTTCATTTAGTGCTTTTCAGTTCGTTTCTGAACGGCCGTTCATCAACCAGACATGTTGCGGAATCAGAGGAGATAACACGTTTATTTATTATTGGGCTTGGAGTAATTGCTTTGACATTATTTTTTTTGGTTGAATAATAATGATTTGATTTGTTATATTTTCTATATTTTTGGATGCATAGAATGCACTTTTTGGTTAAGTTCTATTGGCAGATATCATGTCTAATTTTATTTATTTATTTATTTTTTAATGGACAATAAAAAAATTGTGTAGAATAATACTTGGCTGTGTGTTTTACTTCAAACGACAGTTTGGGAGTCGGCAGTTACATTTTAAAAAATACAAATGTAAAATTGACAACCAACATAGTTGTATCTTTGATCTTAAAAACTACGGGATAATGTTGCTGTGGTGACTTACGACAAAAAAAAAAAAAAAAAAAGCATAATAATATTATTCTTGATATCACTAGAAAAAAAAGCCTTTGAAAATTCAGTATCACCAGCAAAGCAGCCATCATTTAAAGTGCCTCTGATTTCCCCAAATAAAGTTCAGCTGTTCTAGTAGGTCTTTCCTGACATTTTCTTAGTCACATCCTACAGCAAAAGCCATGGTCCTCAGAGAGCTTCCAAATCATCAGAGGGATCTCATTGTTAGAAGGTATCAGCCAGGAGAAGGGCCCAAGGCATTAGATATACCATGGAACACAGAAACCCGACATTTTAACAGGGGTGTGTAGACTTTTTATATCCACTGTGTGTGTGTGTATATATATATATATATATATATATATATATATATATATATAGATAGATAGATAGATAGATAGAGAGAGAGAGATAGATAGATAGATAGATAGATAGATAGATAGATAGATAGATAGATAGATAGATAGATAAAGAGAGAGAGATGTATCTCTCTCTCTCTCTCTCTCTCTCTCTCTCTCTCTCTCTCTCTCTCTATATATATATATATATATATATATAATAAATATATAGCTCGCTGAGTTTGTTTGCAAATGTTTGGATCCCGGGAAAGTCTTTAGAAGAAGAGAAACCTCAGCTGTGTGCAAAATTCAACAGCTGATGTAGCAAAGTCCACAAATGATACTTTGTTTTTGTTTTTTTACACAGCTCAGTTTTGGACAGGGACAGATTTATAATTTATAATAAATAAAATACAATATAATACCTTTTATTGGATTATATTCTGATCTGTCCCTGTCCAAACAAAGCCATGTAATCATTGTATAAATTATTATTTTTATAAAAAAACAAAAAAACAAATCCAGTATCATTTGTGGCCTTTGCTACACACATACAACTGAGGTTTCGCTTTCTCTAACTAAATACTTTCCTAGGATCCAAACATATAATAATAATATAATAATATATAATAATAAATAAAATAAATACTAAATAAATAAATACAAAATAATACTTTTTATTGGATTATGTTCTGATCTGTCCAAAACAGAGCCATGTAATCATTATATAAATAAAAGTTGATATTTTAAATAAAAAATAAAGATAGCTACAAAGTATTATTTGGGGCCTTTGCTACATATACATTTATTTATTTAGTATTTATTTTGTTTATTCTAAATATATATATATATATATATATATATATATATATATATATATATATATATATATATATATATATATATATATATATAATATATATATAAATATTTAGAATATACAAAATACTTTACTGGATTATTTTTCTGATCTGTCCAAAACAGAGCCATGTAATCATTATATAAATAAAAGTTGATATTTTAAATAAAAAATAAAAATAGAAACAAAGTATTATTTGTGGCCCTTTGCTACATCGGCTGTTGAATTCTACGCACAGCTTCCTCTGAAAATACTTTCCCGGGATCCAAACATTTGGAAACAAACGCTTCATAAAATAAATGCAAATGAAATAAACACAAAATAATACTTTTTATTGGATTATTTTCTGATCTGTCCAAAACAGATCAGTGTGATCATTGTATAAGTTGATATTTACAAAAAAAACCCCCCTGAAGTATTATTTGCGGTCTTTGCTACGTCGGCTGCTGAATATTCTGCGCACAGCTGAGGCTTCGCTTCCTCGAAATACTTTTTTCCGGGATCCAAACCTTTGGAAACAAACTCTTCGCCGATGGCTTCAGCGACGGCAAAGCGTGAAAAGTTTCAGGAATTCTCGGCGCATCCGCGGCTCAGCATTATTCACGGCAAATTTTAATTACGCCAGCGGGGGAGAGCAATGGAAAGAAAAAAAATGACAAGGAACCCAACGGAGAAAGCGTATGAATGTCATATTGGAAAACGTAAGCGAGGATAAAGCAGGATCCTCGCGTAATGCCGAGGCGATAGAGCCGGCTTCTCATTTCTGGCGACTTCTTAGTGCAGCATAATTTCTGCTCCCTGTATTGCAGCGCACAGCGGGGGGTGCGAGGCACAGGATACCTCTGTGATATATATATACACACAGATATGGTTTTAAGACCCACAGATGGGGGGGGTGACAGGAAGGCCTCGGAATAAAACAATATTCATGACACTGGATGGGGTGGACGGAGATTGGGGCGAGTTTTTAGAGAAAAATAAACTCACAGGAGGAATTTCAGGTTGGTCTCCGCGAGTTAAGGAATGATTTTCTGTTCTAGAGAAGCGTGACGGGCGGCTGATGTGGAGTAGCATATACCTGGCGCCATTCCAGGAAGTGATTAACGCACACATTAAATTTTTTTTTTTTTTTTTTATTGGTTATTATTATTATTATTTTAACAACCAAGCAAAGTTTGGGAGGTTTAGGAAGATCAGAGGGACGATCGTTATTTTTTGGGCACCTTAGCAGATGACATTGCTTTTTTACCAAGTTTACAAAAAAAGGTTTGATTGGAAATTTGCCAAGGCCAATCAAAGTGAACAGAAAAGGTGACAGATAGTTACATAGTTAGTTAGGTTGAAAAAAGACACAAGTCCATCTAGTTCAACCATAAAAAAAATAAAATAAAATAAAATAAAAAATATCAATAAAATAAAAAATATCGTGATGAGTGCAGTGATTTTGGAGATGATTGAGGCAGCAAAAATAACCAACTTTATCCCCCCGTGAAATTTTGAGAAACAGGAATTCTTCATTTTGCTCATTGAGCTGCTTAGATGAAATTTGCTTAAAAGAAAACAAAAACAAAAAAAAAACATTTTTTTTCTATTTTGAGCATTTGTTTTTAAGTGTATTTTGAGTCGCTTTGTTTATTTCATTTACTTTGTTTTAGTCCTACATTTTCTATTTGATTGTAATTTGTCTTCTGTCACCTTCAATTTATTTTTAACTTTTTTTTAAATCGTATTTACAAATTTAATTAAATGTAAATTATTTAAATAATATTGATAAATTAAATAATAATTAATTGTATTTAAAAAAAAAAAATATATATATATATATATATGTATATGATTTTAATAAGTAAAATTAATTACTATTTAATTTATCATTATAATTTAAATAAATGTAATTTAATTCAATTAAATAAATATTATTTCTATTTATCTATCTATCTATCTATCTATCTATCTATCTATCTATCTATCTATCTATCTATCTAAATAATATTTATTTAATTTAATTAAATTACATTTATTTAAATTATAATGATAAATTAATAATGATAAATAAAATAATAATTCATCTTACTTATTAAAATTATATACGTATATTTTATATATATATATATATATATATATATATATATATATATATATATATATATATAAAGTTTATAGGTCACATGAAAGGTGGGAAAAAAACTGAAATTATTTATCTTTGTCTCATTTTTTTTCACTGCAGAAACCTGACATTTTAAAATGAGGGGTGTGTAGACTTTTTATATCTACACACTCCAGTTTCTGTGATGTAAAAAAAAAATGAGACAAAGATAAATAATTTCAGATTTTTTTAAACGTTTATTGTGACCTATAAACTGTACAACTCAGTTGAACAACAAACTGAAATCTTTTAGGTGGAGGGAAGTAAAAATAAAAAAATAAAATATATATATATTTTTTTTCATTAAAAAGAGAGCGTGTCTGTATCATTCAAATGCCAGTTGTCAATCATTGAAAACCACCTTACTGTCCTCAAAAGCATTTGGCAAAAAATGGTGAAATTTTGCTGAAATTTCTGATCTTTATTAAAATTTTAGGGAAATTAAAAATGCGTTCCTAATTATTTATTATTATTTATTATAATTATTATCAACCTAAGAGATCTTGTAGGGAAAAAAAAAAATCTGCCAGCTGGAGGGGACATCACTTTGGGTTTATCCTAGATCGAGGGGTATATAAAGTCTGGAATAGCAATGGGTGGAGTCAGATTTCTTGAATAAATTTACCATTCGTTTAATTATGGTGAAAATTAGCTGAACATTTTCAAGCTTTAAAAAAAAAAAATATATGTGAGTGATTCATGAATAAAGGAAATAACGGAACACCCTCCCCAGCAAAACAGATATCAATCTGTCCTAAATCCTTCCAGCAAAGTTTGCCCAACACCCCCCCTGTGGTCACCACCGTCCCTCTACCGTCCCTGTACCACGTTCCAGGAAATTCAGTAAGACAGACTAAATAGGTTCTGGGACTTAAAATATTGGTAATAATGAGTCAAGCATAAAGAAACTTCAAACAAGGTCACTGGCTCCGATGAGGAGACTCAAAAACAGCAAGGCTTGCCTCGATGGGTACCAGAAAGCAACTTGAACCCGTGTAAATATAGAAAGAAGTATCACACTTAAACAGATGACAGAGTCCAAAAGGTACTTCGATGGTCCTATAAAATTTCCAGTGCATTTCCGTGGCCAAAGCACTCCCCGTTCTTCAAGGCTCCATACAATATGAGGCCTCAAATGGACTTCAGTTCCTTCAGTGGACAACCTCCAACTGTCAACGTTTATTTGTACATTCAAACCCCTATAATAGAACTTAGTGTAGATCTATGAGATCACTGTTTTCTCAAAGTCCTTTTGGTTTCTTTTCTTGTTGGAAGCCCTCATGAAGTGGAGTGTTTTGTCCCCCATGAGCTGTGATGTCTGTGAAGCCTTGAAAAAGGGGGAGTTTATGGCTCTCGAGACTTAGCGGTGAAGAAAAGTACAGTACAATGGCCAGCCATACCAACTGATGTCCACAGATAGATACATGTAACATTAATCACAGTATTATCAACAATTGTGGTGGGATATTCATCCCCCGTACTTCTCATCTCAATTTCACCACGTCTACGTATTTGTAGGTCTGGTTGTACTGCCCAATCCCTGGGTACAAATACCTCATAAAGCCAGAAAAGAGAGAGACAGAAGAGAAAAAAAAACACAGAAACTAAGAAGAAGGGGACCTAGAGGTTCCAGAGAGACTGGAGAAGGGGGTGAGAAAGAGTCAAGGGGGAAGAGAGGGAAGGGACGGGAGGGAATGGCCCGGGTGAGGAGGGCATATTATTTTCAGGTCTGTAGTGTTTTATTATGCATGTGGAAAGCACAGCCACTCTTTCATCAGAGCATATAAACAAATTCCACAGCATCCATGCCTTGGAGTGTTGTTCTTGTTTATTTTGTGCTGTCAGAACTAAGTCCTCCAATCTCCTGATCTCCTCCACTCTGCGTAGCCACAACCCAATAGTGGGTGGTGAGCTTTTCTTCCACATAAGTGGTATGCAAGATTTAGCTGCATTCAATAGATGTCGTATTATCGACTTTTTTGTAGCTCCGTGCCGGGATTGTAGTGGCATGGAGCAGGAAAGGCGGGATCATCACTTATCGTGTGATCCGTGAATTTTTGAGTGACCGTCCGGACTGTCCTCCAGAAATGTTGGAGCAGAGGGCAAGACCAGAAGATATGGAGGAGAGTCCCTTTGTCCGTCTGACATCTCCAACATTTGTCTGTGGTGGCAGGGAAATATTTGTGTAGTCTTTAAGGAGTATAGTACCATCTGGTCAGGAGGATCTCATAGTTAAGTTCCTGTATCTTTGTGCAGATGGATGTTTTTAAGGAGAACCTAATAATCGTTTGGATTTGGGTGTTGGTGAACTTGCGAATGTAGGTCGGTTTCCCATTTCTGTATGAATAAGGTAAGTGTTTTGGCCACTGGGACATGATGGCTTTTTTGACCCTGATAAAGGGGGAGTGTTTTGGCCTTCATGACGTGTTGGCTGTGAAGCCCTAAGGAAGAAGAAGTGTTTTGACCCTTGAAACATGTTGGATGTGAAGCCCTGGTGAAGGGGAGTGTTTTAGTCCCTGAGTTGTGTTGACTATGAAGCCCTGATTAAAGGGAGTGTGTTGATCCCTGAGTTGTGTTGGCTGTGAAGTCCTGATGAAGGGAAGTGTTTTGGTCCCTGAGACATGAAGGCTTTGTGACCCTGATGAAGGGGGTGTTTTTTGGCCTTGAATTGTGTTGGCTGTGAAACAGTGATAAAGGGGTGTGTTTTGCAGTCAAGATATGTTGGCTTTGAAGCCTTAATGAAGAAGAAGTGCTTTAGCCCTGAAACATGTTGACTGTGAAGTCCTGATGAAGGGGAGTATTTTTGTCCCTGAGTTGTGTTGACTATGAAGCCCTGATTAAAGGGAGTGTGTTGATCCCCGAGTTGTGTTAGCTGTGAAGCCCTGATGAAGGGGAGTGTTTTGGCCCTTAAGACCAAGTTGGCTGTAAAGTCCTGATGAAGGAAAGTGTTTTGGTCCCTGAGACATGAAGGCTGTGTGACCCTGATGAAGGGGGAGTGTTTTGGCCTCGAGTTGTGTTGGCTGTGAAACCATGATGAAGGGGTGTGTTTTGCCCTCAAGATGTGTTGGCTTTGAAGCCTTAATGAAGAAGAAGTGCTTTAGCCCCGAAACATGTTGGCTGTGAAGTCCTGATGAAGGGGAGTATTTTTGTCCCTGAGTTGTGTTGACTATGAAGCCCTGATTAAAGGGAGTGTGTTGATCCCCGAGTTGTGTTAGCTGTGAAGCCCTGATGAAGGGGAGTGTTTTGGCCCTGAAGACCAAGTTGGCTGTAAAGTCCTGATGAAGGAAAGTGTTTTGGTCCCTGAGACATGAAGGCTGTGTGACCCTGATAGAGGGGGAGTGTTTTGGCCTCGAGTTGTGTTGGCTGTGAAACCATGATGAAGGGGTGTGTTTTGCCCTCAAGATGTGTTGGCTTTGAAGCCTTAATGAAGAAGAAGTGCTTTGGCCCCGAAACATGTTGACTGCGAAGTCCTGATGAAGGGGAGTATTTTGGTCCCTGAGTTGTGATGGCTGTGAAGCCCTAATGAAGGGCAATGTTTTAGGCCTGAGACATGATAGCTGTTTGGCCCTGATGAAGTGGGAGTGTTTTGACGAGTGAGATGTGTTGGCCACAAAGCCCTGATGAAGGCGAGTGTTTCATTCTCCAAGTCATGGTGGCTGTCAAGTCCTGATATAGGGGAATGTTTTGGCCTCCAAGTCATGGTGGCTGTGAAGGCCTGATAAAGGTGAATGTTTTGGCCTTCAAGTCATGGTGGCTGTGAAGGCCTGATAAAGGGGAATGTTTTGGCCTCCAAGTCATGGTGGCTTTGAAGGCCTGATAAAGTTGAATGTTTTGGTCCCTCCGAGGTTGTGTTGGCTGTGAAGCCCTGATAAAGTGGAGTGTTTTGGCCCCCAAAACACGTTGGCTGGTCTATATGACCAATTCTGGAAAAATTAAAGTATCTTTTTCACCAGTTTTGGTTTCTTTCGCTCCTTTCCATCATCTTCTCGCTGGCACTACTTTCCAGGAAACGTTACGTTGTAGCCGTACGAACACCGAGCTCCATTTCTTTCTCCCAGATGAAAAGTGAAGCCGCCTTGCCCTGTTCTATGCACAGATTTTCCTGAATCAGATGGGAAGTAACAATCTCCGAGTGTCGCAGTTATCTGGTGTCTTGCGAGCGGCGGTAATCAAACCATTTGTCTCCATTCTGGCGAGGAGCGGTTGGGGAAGGAAGAGAGATCAGTGCTTGTCACATATCATGTCGTCTTGTCATTTTTCTTCTTTTTACTCTAAATCAAAAATCCGCGCAGGTTTCAGGGGGATCGCGCAGTACAGGAAACCTTGTTAACGATCTATTATACTTCATACAGACAGGAGAGGGAAGCTGCCTCTTCTTCGGAAGTCTAGTCAAATAGACTGCGCGGAAAATTAATGTGGAGACTCCATCAAGCACTGCGGCTTTTAAAGGGATACTATTATCCAAATACTTTGTGAGTGTAACAACTGAAGAGTTATCATAGAGATCTAAGCATCTTCTGGCATGCAATACCCTCCTAGCTCTCCACCTCAGCTGTGGGCTTTTAAGTCCCTGGAGCATAATATTACTTCAAGGCCGCTGTTGTACACCACCATGCTTTTTATGTAACGTAACTAAATTAGGAAATTAGGTTTGATTGGACAGAAACAACAGGAGATGGCTGACTCGTGGATTAAAGATTATATATATATAGTATATAGTGACAGTAGAAACATACAACATAGAAGAGTGACGGCTCCAAGTGGTCCTTAGAGGACCTTAGAGGTCCTTAGAGTTTTCCCATTTTTTGGGGGGGGGCTTTTGTGTCACCCAGAGTTCCCACCCAGACAGGTTGACGGCCTCTGGGGTGCTTATGTTATACAGAGGAAACTGGATTTTCAGTTGAGTCCTGGAGCACAGAGGATTTGTGGAGACTCGGGAGGTATGAAGTCTCAAATTCTTTGTGTCAGGAACAGGATAGGAACCCACAACCTCTGCTGCAGATCCATCAGAAAGCTCTTCTTGCTGTGCCACCAGGGATTTTGGGACAGCTCCCTGCCTAACTCCTTTAGACAACCTTGCGTCTTGGTTCCTTTTGAACCTTGAACCCTTTGCTCCTCCCACGAACTTCCTATTTTAGCCATGCCTTTGCACTTCCTGTTTGCCAGATTATTGTAACAATATAAACGAAGGAATTGGGACTTTTAAGGTGCAAGACACACAAAAATATATAAAAAATAATTGTATTTTATAAAAGTTAAAATCAACAGAATATAATTTATCAAGATAATAAGAGACAGTTTCAGAATGTGCAAAAAAATGACAAAATTCTCTACATGTTTCACCACTGATTAGTGGCTTCCTCAGGAGATTTACATTTGTCAAGCACTGTCTACTATATGAGGATGAATTGGTAGCAAAATGTAAAATATATGCAGAGATGGGGCCGAGAGGTCAAAAGGTCAGGAGGAAACCCAGAAGAAAGGATCATATGGTGTCCCATAGAGGGTGGTGTGTAAGTCAGAACATGCTCAAACACTGAAGGATAATAGGGAATCCAAACCTGTAATCAGCTGAGTGGTTAGTTTAGTTGGCAACATGACCATCCACAACTTCTTTTGAAGGAACAATTGACTCTCCAAAAGCCCCCGTGTGAACTAAAGGGACCTGGAGCAGCAAATTCCCAACGTGGTCCTCCCTCTCTCGTGGTGGCCCTAAACTAACCACTCAGCTGATTACAGGTTTGGATTCCCTATTATCCTTCAGTGCTTGAGCAAGCAAGGTCCATAAAGACATGGATGAGCGAGTTTGGGGTGGAGGAACTTGACTGGCCTGACCTCAACCTGATAGAACACCTTTGGGATGACTTAGAGCAGAGACTGTGAGCCGGGCTTTCTCGTCCAACATCAGTGCCTGACCTCACAAATGCGCTTCTGGAAGAATGGTCAAACATTCCCATAGACACACTCCTAAACCTTGTGGGTGGCCTTCCCAGAAGAGTTGAAGCTGTTATAGCTGCAAAGGGTGGAGCCAACTCAATATTGAACCCTACGGACTAAGACTGGGATGTTATTAAAGTTCATGTGTGTGTGTAAAGGCATGTGTCCCAATACTTTTGGTAATATAGTGTATGTATTTATAGTATCTCACAAAAGTAAGTACACCCCTCAGTGACATTTGTGTAAATCTTTTCTTCTATCTTTTCATGTGACAACACTGAAGAAATGACACTTGTCTACAATGTAACGTAGTGAGTGTACAGCTTGTATAACAGTGTAAATTTACTGTCCCCTCAAAATAACTCAACACACAGCCATTAATGTCTAAACCGCTGGCAACAAAAGTCAGTACACCCCTAAGTGAAAATGTCCAAATTGGGCCCAAAAGTGTCAATATTTTGTGTGGCCACCGTTATTTTCCAGCACTGCCTTAACCCTTTTGGGCATGGAGGTCAAAAGAGCTTCACAGGTTGTCACCGGAGTCCTCTTCCCCTCCTCCATGATGACATCACGGAGCTGGTGGATGTTAGAGACCTTGCGCTCCTCCACCTTCCATTTGAGGATGTTCCACAGATGATCAATAGGGTTTAGGTCTGGAGACATGCTTGGCCAGTCCATCACCTTTACCCTCAGCTTCTTTAGCAAGGCAGTGGTGGTCTTGGAGGTGTGTTTGGGGTGGTTATCATGTAAGAATACTGCCCTGCGGTGGATGTTAGAGACCTCAATGATCTGTAGCCCCCTAGTGCCGGCAGCACTCATGCAGCCCCAGACCATGACACTCCCACCACCATGCTTGACTGTAGACAAGACACACTTGTCTTTGTCCTCCTCACCTGGTTGCCCCCACACACGCTTGTCACCATCTGAACCAAATAAGTTTATCTTGGTCTCATCAGACCACAGGACATGGTTCCAGTAATCCATGTCCTTAGTCTGCTTGTCTTCAGCAAACTGTTTGTGGACTTTCTTGTCATCATCTTTAGAAGAGGCTTCCTTCTGGGATGACAGCCATGCAGACCAATTTGATGCAGTGTGCGGCGTATGGTCTGAGCACTGACAGGCTGACCCCCCCACCCCCTACAACCTCGGCAGCAATGCTGGCAGCACTCATACGTCTATTTCCCAAAGACAACCTCTGGATATGACGCTGAGCACGTGACCTCAACTTCTTTGGTGGACCATGGCGAGGCCTGTTCTGAGGGGAACCTGTCCTGTTATACTGCTGTATGGTCTTGGCCACTTGCTGCAGATCAGTTTCAGGGTCTTGGCAATCTTCTTATAGCCTAGGCCATCTTTATGTAGAGCAACAATTCTTTTTTTTCAGATCCTCAGAGAGTTCTTTGCCATGAGGTGCCATGTTGTACTTCCAGTGACCAGTATGAGAGAGTGAGAACGATAACACCAAATTTAACACACCTGATCCCCATTCACACCTGAGACCTTGTAACACTAACGGGTCACATGACACCGGGGGAGGGAAAATGGCTAATTGGGCCCCAATTTGGAGATTTTCACTTAGGGGTGTACTGACTTTTGTTGCCAGCGGTTTAGACATTAATGGCTGTGTGTTGAGTTATTTTGAGGGGACAGCAAATTTACACTGTTATACAAGTTGTACACTCACTACTTTACATTGTAGACAAGTGTCATTTCTTCAGTGTTGTCACATGAAAAGAGAGAAGAAAAGATTTACAGAAATGTCACTGAGGGGTGTACTTACTTTTGTCAGATACTGTATATAGGATCGTATATCACTTCAATAAGTTACTATATTTGAGCTGTAAGCATTCCTCTGGTCCATAAATAACTATTTTCCTGAAGTAGATAAATATAGTTACATTTTATTATTTATTGTATATATATCTATAATAGTGAAGGTCGTATAAAGAACGATTTTCAGACATCGATCGGTGGAACGAATCCGCCGTCTCTCTATATTTCGGACTCTCTGGAAGTCAGGAGGAGATCAGATCAGAGCTGACAATATAAAGTTACATTTGGAGCCAAATCTACGACTTCTAATGCTGCCAAAATCTTCAACGTCAAATATTACAGAGATTCAAAATTTCCTGTAAAATAAAAAGGTCGGATCTCATTTCAATGGGAAGGGGGGGGAGGGGCGGCACGTTCCGATCTCATTTCAGAATTAGTTTTGTGTCCTCAAAACGGATGATTAATGACGCTGTCAGTCCGCATCATCGATGGACGCCGCCTTCAACGCTTTTATGTGGAAATCACAAGTTTGAGGAGCGTCTGATCTGATTAGGAGGAGATTCAGAGCTCAGAGTTATATCAGGACATTGAGGGACACTGAGACACTGGGGGACATGGGATCATTGAGGGACACAAGGACATTGAGGGACACTGAGACACTGGGGGACATGGGATCATTGAGGGACACAAGGACATTGAGGGACACAAGGACATTGAGGGACACTGAGACACTGGGGGACATGGGATCATTGAGGGACACAAGGACATTGAGGCACACTGAGACACTGGGGGACATGGGATCATTGAGGGACACAAGGACATTGAGGGATACTGAGACACTGGGGGACACTGAGACACTGGGGGACATGGGATCATTGAGGGACACAAGGACATTGAGGGACACTGAGACACTGGGGGACATGGGATCATTGAGGGAAACAAGGACATTGAGGGACACTGAGAAACTGGGGGACATGGGATTATTGAGGGACACAAGCACATTGAGGGACACTGAGAAACTCGGGGACATAGGATTATTGAGGGACATGGGATCATTGAGGGACACAAGGACATTGAGGGACATGGGGACACTTAGGGACATGGGATCATTGAGGGACATGGGATAATTGAGGGACACAAGGACATTGAGGGACATGGGGACACTTAGGGACACTGAGACACTGGGAGACATGGGATCATTGAGGGACAAGGGGACACTGAGGGACATGGGATCATTGAGGGACAAGGGGACACTGAGGGACATGGGATCATTGAGGGACAAGGGGACATTGAGGGACATAGGATCATTGAGGGACAAGGGGACATTGAGGGACACTGAAGGACATGGGATCATTGAGGGACAAGGGGACATTGAGGGACACTGAAGGACATGGGATCATCGAGTGACAAAGGGACACTGAGGGACATGGGATCATTGAGGGACATTGAGGGACACTGAAAGACATGGGATCATTAAGGGGCACAGAGACAATGAGGGATATGGGGACATAGGATCATCAAGGGACAAGGGGACACTGAGGGACATGGGACATTGAGGGACACTGAAGGACATGGGATCATTGAGGGACAAGGGGACATTGAGGGACACTGAAGGACAAGGGAACATTCGGGGACACAAAGAAAATGAGGAACATGGGGACACAGGTACTTTGAGGGGCATGGAGACACTAAGGGACATGGGATCATTGAGGGACAAGGGGACACTGAGGGACATGGGATCATTGAGGGACAAGGGGACATTGAGGGACACTGGGGGACATGGCATCATTGAGGGACAAGGGGACATTGATGGACACTGAAGGACAAGGGAACATTCGGGGACACAAAGAAAATGAGGAACATGGGGACACAGGGACTTTGAGGGGCATGGAGACACTAAGGGACATGGGATCATTGAGGGACAAGGGGACATTGAGGGACACAGAGATATTATTGACGGACCCAGGGACTTTGAGGAACACAAGGTCACTGAGGTACATGGGGACACTGAGAGACACAAAGACATGGAGGGACAAAGAGACTTTGAGGGACATAGGGACATTGAGAGACATGGAGACACTGAGGGATACGGAGACATTGAGAGACACAGGGACATTGAGGAACATGGGGACATTTAGTGGCATGGGGACACTGAAGGACATGGGGATATCGAGGAACATGGGGACATTGAGGGACACAGGGATACTCACATACATAGAGACATTGAGGGACATGGAAACATTAAGTAACATAGGGACACAGAGACATTGAAGGACACAGAGACATTGGGGTTGATTTACTAAAGTACAGTTGCCCTCTGAAAGTGCAGTTACTCCAGAGCTTAGCAAATGAGGTAAAGCTTCTCTTTGCAGAGAATACCCATCAATAATGCCTTTACTAAATCATCCCCATTGAGGGACACGGGGACATTCAGAGACACAGGGACACTGAGGGATATGGAGACATTGAGGGACACTGAGATATTGAGGGACATGAGGACATTATGAGACATGGGGACATTGAGGGACACTGAGATATTGAGGGACATGAGGACATTATGAGACATGGGGACATGGAAGGACACTAAGACATTGAGAGACACAGGGACATTGATGGACATGGAGACATTGAGGGACACAGGGACACTGAGGGACATGTAGAAATTAAGGAACATGGGGACATTAAGGGACACAGAGTTATTGAGGGTCGCAGGGACACTGAGGGACACTGAGATATTGAGGGACATGAAGACATTATGAGACATGGGGACATGGAGGGACACTGAGACATTGAGGGACATGGAGACACTGAGGGACACAGGGACACTGAGGGACATGGGGACACTGAGGAACACAGGGATACTTGGGGACATAGAGACATTGAGCGACACAGGGATACTCAGGGACATAGAAACATTGGGGAACATGAGGACACTGAGCAACACAGGGACACTGAGGGACATGGAAACATTGAGGGAACATAGAGACACTGAGGGACATGGAGACATTAAGGAACATGGGGACATTGAGGGACACAGAGTTATTGAGGGTTGCAGGGACACTGAGGGACATGGAAACATTGAGGGATCATAGAGACACTGAGGGACATGGAGACATTAAGGAACATGGGGGCATTGAGGGACACAGAGTTATTGAGGGTTGCAGGGACACTGAGGGACATGGAGACATTGAGGGATATGAGGACATTATGAGACATGGGGACATGAAGGGACACTGAGACATTGAGGGACACAGGTACATTGAGGGACATGGAGACATTAAGGGACACTGAGATATTGAGGGACATGAGGACATTATGAGACATGGGGACATGGAAGGACACTAAGACATTGAGCGACACAGGGACATTGATGGAGACATGGAGACATTGGAGACATTGAGGGACACAGGGACACTGAGGGACACAGGGACACTGAGGGACATGTAGAAATTAAGGAACATGGGGACATTAAGGGACACAGAGTTGAGGGTCACAGGGACACTGAGGGACACTGAGATATTGAGGGACATGAAGACATTATGAGACATGGGGACATGGAGGGACACTGAGACATTGAGGGACATGAAGACACTGAGGGACACAGGGACACTGAGGGACATGGGGACACTGAGGGACATGGGGACACTGAGGGACACAGGGATACTTGGGGACATAGAGACATTGAGCGACACAGGGATACTCAGGGACATAGAAACATTGGGGGACATGAGGACACTGAGCAACACAGGGACACTGAGGGACATGGAAACATTGAGGGAACATAGAGACACTGAGGGACATGGAGACATTAAGGAACATGGGGACATTGAGGGACACAGAGTTATTGAGTGTTGCAGGGACACTGAGGGACATGGAGACATTGAGGGATATGAGGACATTATGAGACATGGGGACATGAAGGGACACCGAGACATTGAGGGACATGGAGACATTGAGGGACACTGAGATATTGAGGGACATGAGAACATTATGAGACGTGGAGGGACACAGGGACATTGGTGGACATGGGGACATGGAGACATTGAGGGACCCTGAGATATTGAGGGACATGAGAACATTATGAGACATGGAGGGACAATGAGACATTGAGGGACAATGAGACATTGGTGGACATGGGGACATTGAGGGACACTGAGATATTGAGGGACATGAGAACATTATGAGACACAGAGGGACAATGAGAAATTGGTGGACATGAGGACATTGAGGGACACTGAGATATTGAGGGACATGAGAACATTATGAGACATGGAGGGACAATGAGACATTGAGGGACAATGAGACATTGGTGGACATGGGGACATTGAGGGACACGAGAACATTATGAGACATGGAGGGACAATGAGACATTGAGGGACAATGAGACATTGGTGGACAGTCTGAGTGGTCTTTCCTAGGCAGGCTGTATTGGCATGCACACTGCCCTGGGTAACGCCCACATGTGATGAGGAACCTCCATGATTGAAAGAACTGAAAGCCAATTAATAATCACAGTGGCCTATTGGTTGGCATTTCTGTCCTGCAGCATTGGAGTCCTCGGGTTAAATCCCATCCAGGATGCCATCTGCATGGAGTTTGCTTGTTGTGTGTGGTACGATTTTAAAAAAATGGTGTCGGCATCTTTTTTTTTTTTGCGAGTTTCCCATGCCTAGGGGAGCCTATTGAAGTGAATGGGCTGCCTGGGAATGCGTGCGCTCGGCCTGAGCCCCGCCCCCCGCTGTGAATGAGCCCCTCGGTGTCCGCTCTCGGGATTCTCTGGAGATTTGTGTCTCTGACTCCCGAAGCTGAACCTCCGTTATATAAACAGGTTCACTTTCTGAAAACATACAAATCCCACACAGCGAGGTCATTATTGAGTGCGGAGCGGGCGCGGCTCTGCGCCAGGCGGGAGTATTTATGACAGACTGACAGCTTGGGACGCCATGGCGGGATCAGTGTTACCGAGGCGGGCAGAGCCGGGACTTGGCGACCCGGTAAGACCTTTTATTAATAACAAGGAATCTCTTTATAGAAGTCGGATCCGATGTTGCGTTTCGTTATTTTCTGTTCGCACTTTGTACTTCACTACGAAGGTCTGTTGGGGGCGCATTCTCCCCGCAATCTCACCCCATGCGCCGGCGTGCGTTTATAAACGTGTTGCGTTTGTTTCATGTGTTGCAGGGAATTGTTTGCAAACATTTTTTGTTACTTTCACTGTATTTTCTATTTTTTTTTTTTTCAGAGCCGTGTTTTGTTACAGTGCGTAACAGCCAGCAGCACTTTTTTACGTTACACAATGGTGTGAATTCTTTATTTTACGTGACGCAGAAAAATTCTGGGAACACCCCAATGTTAGGGGAAGAAAGCCGGGAACTTGAGAGGGGTGATGGTACTGCTGTCTGTGGGGGACCTGGGGGGGCTCTAGAACAGTGCTCAATGCCTGCAATCCTTATTACCACCATTAGGTGGCAGCCATGCTGCTCTCGCAGGCTCCTCCCCAGCTCTGACAGGTCACATGACACAAAGCAGAGGGAAGCTCTCCCAGGCTCCTCCCCAGCTCTGACAGGTCACATGACACAAAGCAGAGGTAAGCTCTCCCAGGCTCCTCCCCAGCTCTGACCGGTCACATGACACAAAGCAGAGGGAAGCTCTCCCAGGCTCCTCCCCAGCTATAACAGGTCACATGACACAACAAAGGAAGGTCTTACAGGCTCCTCCCCAGCTCTGACCGGTCACATGACACAAAGCAGAGGGAAGCTCTCCCAGGCTCCTCCCCAGCTATAACAGGTCACATGACACAAAGTAGAGGGAAGTGCTTCCAGGCTCCTCCCAGCTCTGACAGGTCACATGACACAATGAAAGAAGGTCTTATAGGCTCCTCCCCAGCTCTGATCAGTCACATGACACAAAGCAGAGGGAAGCTCTCCCAGGCTCCTCCCCAGCTCTGACAGGTCACATGACACAAAGCAGAGGGAAGCTCTCCCAAAGAAGGTGGGGGATTTTAACTGAAGGAGAGAAGGGGGAGTTTATTGAGAGGAAGAGAAGGCGGGATATTTTGTTTTTGAGAGGGAGAGAAGGGGGGAGATTTTTATAGATTTTTATTGAGAAGAAGAGAAGGGAGGAGATTTTACCTGAAGAAGAAAAGGGGGGGGGGTATTGAGAACAAGAGAAGGGGGAGATTTTTATTGAGAAGAAGAGAAGGCGGAGAGATTTTTTGAGAGGGAGAGAAGGGGGAGGTTTTTATTGAAGAGAAGAGAAGGGGGAAGATTTTTATTGAGAAGGAAAGAAGGCGGAGAGATTTTTTGAGAGGGGGAGAAGGGGGGAAATTTTTATTGAGAAGGAGAGAAGGCGGAGAGATTTTTTGAGAGGGGGAGAAGGGAGGAAAATTTTATTGAGAAGGAGAGAAGGGGGGAGATTTTTATTGAGAAGGAGAGAAGGGGGAGGTATTTATTGAGAAGGGGGAGATTTTAATTGATAAGAAGAGAAGGGGGGAGACTTTTATTGAGAAGAAGAGAAGGGGGGAGATTTTTATTGAGAAGAAGAGAAGGCGGAGAGATTTTTTGAGAAGGAGAGAAGGGGGAGGTATTTATTGAGAAGGGGGAGATTTTAATTGATAAGAAGAGAAGGGGGGAGACTTTTATTGAGAAGAAGAGAAGGGGGAGATATTTTTTGAGAGGGAGAGAAGGGGGGAGATTTTTATTGAGAGGGTAATATTTACAAAGGGGGAGGGAGGGGTAGATATTTGCTGGAAGGAGGAAGGGGTGAGATTTTTATTGAGAATAAGAGAAGGGGGATTTTTATTGAGAAGAAGAAAAGGGGGAGATTTTTATTGAGAAGAAGAGAAGGTGGGAGATTTTTATTGAGAAGAAGAGAGGGGGGGGATTTTTATTGACAAGAAGAAAAGGGGGAGATTTTTATTGAGAAGAAGAGAAGGTGGGAGATTTTTATTGAGAAGAAGAGAGGGGGGGGGGATTTTTATTGAGAAGAAGAGAGGGGGGGGGGATTTTTATTGAGAAGAAGAGAGGGGGGGGGATTTTTATTGAGAAGAAGAGAAGGTGGGAGATTTTTATTGAGAAGAAGAGAAGGTGGGGGATTTTTATTGACAAGAAGAAAAAGGGGGAGATTTTTATTGAGAAAGAAAGAAGGGGATAAATTTTATTGAGAAGGTGAGAAGGGGGAGATTTTTACTGAGAAGGAGAGAAGGGGAGATTTTTATTGACAAGGAGAGAAGGAGGGGGGACATTTTTATTGAGGAGAGAAGGGAGAGATTTTTACTGAGGAGGAGAGAAGGGAGAGATTTTTATTGAGGAGGAGAGAAGGGGGAGATTTTTATTGAGAAGGAGAGAAGGGGGGAAATTTTTATTGAGAAGGAGAGAAGGGGGAGATTTTTACTGAGAAGGAGAGAAGGGGGAAATTTTTACTGAGAAGAAGAGAAGGGGGAGATTTTTATTGACAAGGAGAGAAGGGGGGAAATTTTTATTGAGAAGGAGAAAAGGGGGAGATTTTTACTGAGGAGGAGAGAAGGGGGAGATTTTTACTGAGGAGGAGAGAAGGGGGAGATTTTTATTGAGAAGGAAAGGGGGAGATTTTTTGAGAAGGAGAGAAGGGGGAGATTTTTATTGTCATCCTAAAGCAAACTCCGGGGGCACGGAAACAACTCTCTTCTCTGGAAAAAGATTTCTGTGCCAGTCTTGTGATCCAGACAACACAACCAGACCATTGACCTCTCTATTCTCCACTATAGGGACATAATGAAGTTATCCAATAAAGGTAATTATATATATGATTATAAATAATAATACTAATTATTAATGAATTAAATATTAATAAAAAGTTAATAATAATAGAATACTATTACTACTAATACTACTAGTACTAAAGTAATAATAATAATAACAACAAACAATATAATACAGACTAATAATAATAATTTAAAAAAAAATACTACTGCTGCTGCTACAACTACTACTAATAATAATAATATTTAAGGCCAATAATATTAATAATAGTAATAATATGATAAAAATTATAATTATTGTTAACAAAAATAATAACAAATAAACGCTAATAATAGTAATAACAGCAACAATAAAATACTACTACTACTAGTAATAATAAAATAATAACAATAAAATACTACTACTGCAACTACTAGTAGTAATAATAATAGTAATAATATGATAAAAATTATAATTATTGTTAACAAAAATAATAACAACAAATAAAGGCTAATCATAGTAATAACAGCAATGATAAAATACTACTAGTAGTAGTAATAGTAAAATAATAACAATAAAGTACTACTACTACAACTACTAGTAGTAATAATAATAGTAATAATATGATAAAAATTATAATTATTGTTAACAAAAATAATAACAACAAATAAAGGCTAATCATAGTAATAACATAACATAGTGATAAAATACTACTAGTAGTAGTAATAGTAACATAATAACAATAAAATACTACTACTACAACTACTACTAGTAATAATAATAGTAATAATATGATAAAAATTATAATTATTGTTAACAAAAATAATAACAACAAATAAAGGCTAATCATAGTAATAACAGCAATGATAAAATACTACTAGTAGTAGTAATAGTAAAATAATAACAATAAAATACTACTGCTACTACTAGTAATAATAATAGTAATAATACGCAAGGCTAATAATACTACTACTATTTATATTAAAATGCTAAAGATTATTATTATTATTATACAGTATTTATATAGCGCCAACAGTTTACGTAGCGCTTTACAACTTGAGGGTAAACAGTACAAATACAATACAATTTGATACAGTAGGAATCAGAGGGCCCTGCTCAAGATGATAATTATTGGTATTATCATTGTTGTTGTTAATGAGAATAATAAGAAAAGATATAATAAAGGCTAATAAAAATAACAACGATGATAATAAAATAATACTTCTATGAATAATAATAATAATAATAATAATAATAATAATAACAACAACAACATTGATATTACAAATACTTACGGCTATTAATAATAATACTATTAATATTAAAATGATAAAGATGATGATGATAATAATAATAATAAGAAATAACAACAACAACAGATTTAATAAAGGATAATACTATTAACAACAATAAAATACTACTCATACTTTCGATACTACTACTACCACAACTAATAATAGTACTAATAATAACAACAATATTCAAGGCTAATACTACTACTGAAAATAATACTACAACCACTAATATTTATAATACCATTAAGATATAGATTCTTCATAATAATAATAATAATAATAATAATAATAATAATAAAAATAATAATAATAATAATATAAATGTTATAAGATAAAACTCCAACCTCTGTGCATTACTTGATGTCTCACACAAAACTACTGCGTCTAAATCCTGTTGGGGGATGGGTTATGATTGAAGGGATGTTTTTTGGGGTGCGGGGAGCCCAGCGTTACACATAATACGATAATACAAACCGATGAATGGAAATAACTCTGTAATCCAAGGAGATGATCTCCTATAATCGGTGGTGTTGATGTTCGGTGATGATGATAATTGCAGCTCGCGGTATTAATTTGTTGAGTGTTTTTGGCAATCAGCGGCTGAGCTGAACAGAGGACAATATTTACTACGAGGCGCTGCGGAGCCAGACCTCAAAAATATACAAATGACGTGTAAAGAGGCACTCCGGCTCTGTCATTCACCGGCAACCGTATTTGCGCAGCGGTCTCACAATGGCATATTTTTTTGGAAAGAATACAGGTTTTTGTTTTAAAAAAAATAAGAAAAAAGTAAAGTTAGCCCAATATTTTTTTTTTTTTTATACTAAAAAAGATAATGTTACACCGAGTAACTTGATACCCAACATGTCACGCTTCAAAATTTGCGCCCGCTCGTGGAATGGCGACACACTTAGACCTTTAAAAATCTCCATAGTCGACGTTTAAAAATTTCTACAGGTTACCAGTTTTGAGTTACAGAGGAGGTCTTTTGCTAGAACTATTGTTCTCGCTCTAACGATCGCGGCGAAACCTCACATGCGTGTGTGTGTGTGGTTCGAACACCGTGTATATATGCGGGCGCGGCTTATGTACGGGTTCGCTTCTGCATGCGATTATTTATTTATTATTAAAAATAAAAAGTAAAATAAATAAAAACATTTTTTTTTTAACGCGCCCCTTTTCCTCTGTGCTCGCGTGCAGAAGCGAACCCGTATGTAAGTCGCGCCCGTATATGTACACGGTTTTCGAACCACACACACGTAAGGTATCGCTGCGATCGTTAGAGCGAGATAAATTTTTTTTTTTATTGCATTTAAGTGTAAATATGAGATCTGAGGTCTTTTTAACCCCCGGATCTCATATTAAAAAGGGTCCTGTCATGCAAGGGATGTTTACATTAAATAAATAAAAGTGACCCAATTTTTTTTTTTTTTTTTTGGGACAGTGTAAAAATAAAAAATAAAAAGTAAAATATATAAAAACATTTTTTTTTTAATTTTTACACTGTCCGTTAAAAAAAAAAAAAAAATGGGTCACTTTTATTCCTATTACAAGGAATGTAAACATCCCTTGCATGACAGGACCTCTTTAATGTGAGATCCGGGGGGGTCAAAAAGACCTCAGATCTCACATTTACACTTAAATGCAATAAAAAAATTTTTTAAATGTATTTTTTTTCAATATTTCCCCTTTAAGGGCGTTGGGCGGAAGTGACGTTTGACGAGCCGAGTGGGGGGGGAGCATCATTCCCTCACTCAAGTCCAGGCTTGTCAGGGGAAAGGATCGGATCGTCTCCGCCGCTACCGGCGGCTCCGACCAGAACGCGGTGGGAGGGAGGGGAGTGGTCACCTCTCCCGCTGCCGATAAAAGTGATCTCGCTGCGAATCCCTGCAGAGACCACTTTTATCTGGAAGAGGACGGTCCCTCGTTGAAGAGGATACCCGGGGGGGTGTTGTGGTAGCTTTTCAACAAGAGGGCGGGCGGTCCTCAAGTGGTCAGTTAAGCTTTGATGATAAAACCTGGAAGCTGATTGGTTACTGACGTGGGAATTTATAGATAGTAAATAATAAAGTTACATTAACCATAAAACAAATTCTACCTCACTTATATAATTGTATTTTCACGTTGTCTCCCCTCATTCACATATCGGGCACGACGCGTTTCATGGGCTAACCAGCTCGCTTCTTCGGGCTCTGTGAACGTCAATATGAAAAAAAAATGAAGACAATTACATTCTGTCACTATTATATATGTATTATTGCACTCAAAACAGCTCAATATTTACTGACCTCGCCATGTTTTTGAACCTTTTTTTTAGGGCCATTGGTCATTATTGGACACATTCTTGGTGATCAGACACAATCGCTTAAAAGAGAAGTTCAGGGTTTTGTTTGTTTTTTTTTTTCAAAATCAGACTTACCTAGGTGGATGCTGCCTCTGTCCCCCCGCCGGCTCTAAAAACTGAGAACCGAGCGATCGAACACCGCCGATCGGTCAGTTCTCACAGCTCCCCGAGCAGAGAGTGGTGACTGTCAGTCACCGCTCTCTGTTCTACCCCCGCCCCCCATGCTCACTGGAGGGCTGGGCTGTGGAGGGGGTGGGAGAGGCTGAGCCGGTTGCCGGTCCAGGGTTGTGGGGGATCCTCACTTTATTGTCGTGATCTTGCCCCAGCCTGGACCGGTTCTGTGACGTCAGCAGACAGCGGACTTCAGCCAGCTGTCTGCTGAAAACAGATCACAGAAGTGCAGAATGAACTTCACCCCCCCATGATCTCAGCAGGAGTCCAGCCAAACCTGCTTTCCCTGTACTTCTCCTTTAACACCTTCCTGCCCGGCCTGTAGCAAAATGACAGCCAGGTGGTGGCTTTCCCATCCTGACTGGACATCATATGACGTCCTTTAGAATGCGCCGTTCATGAGCGCCCCCCAGGGGCGACAATCGGTGGTGCATGGTGTCGCTGGTACAGTGCATCACTGATCATGGTAAAGAGCCTATGACGTAGACGTAGTGTTCAATCACAGCTGAGCACAGTGTAAACAGGAAATACGGTTATCGGCATTCCTCTCCTCACGCTGACAATGCATGATGAGAGGAGAGTCGATAAGCGGCATTCCTCAGTGATAATCAGTGCAGCCCCATCAGTGCTGCCTTTCATGCCCATCGGTGATGCCTGTCAGTGCCCACCAGGGTTGCATATTTGTGCCTCCTCATCAGTGCCGCCCATCAGTACCTCCTCAAGGGTGCCACCTCATCAGTGAAGCATGTCAGTGCCCATCAGTGCCTCTTTATCAGTGCCTCCACATCAGTGCCGCCTAACAGTGTCCATCAGTGCCGCCTATCAGTGTCTCCTATCAGTGCCACCTCATCAGTTCCACCCCATTAATGCCACCTATCAGTTCCCATCAGTGCCTCCTCATCAGTGCCGCCTATCAGTGTCTCCTATCAGTGCCTCCTCATCAGTTCCACCCCATTAATGCCACCTAACAGTTCCCATCAGTGCCTCCTCATCAGTGCCGCCTATCAGTACCCAACAGTGCCTCCTCATCACTTCCACCTCACCTGCTGCCTCATTAGTGCCGCCTATCAGTGCCCATCAGTGAAGAAGAAAAATTACTTATTTACAAAACTTTATAACAGAAACTAGGAAAAATGTTTTTTTGTTTGTTTAGCAAAAAATAAAACCCCCCCAGTGGTGATTAAATGCCACCAAAAGAAAGCTCTATTTGTCTAAAAAAAAGAAAATGATAGGAATTTGTTTGGGTACATTGTGTCATGACTGAGTATTTGTCATTCAAAGTGTGACAGTGCTGAAAGCTGGCCTGGGCAGGAAAGGGGGTGGGGGCACCCAGGATTAAAGGGGTTAAGTGGTGTACATTCCGTGGACGAAACGTACGAGGACAATATTGTAGCTTCCTCCTAGTTAGGCTGCTCGGCACATTTCGTTTTTGGCTGCCGCTGTATCCGGAGGAGCAATGATTGTTTATAGAGTTTAGGGAGAATTATAAATGACTGGTCAGAATATTCAGGTCTCAGCCAATCCCTGGGGAGGTGTGCCCAGATGGTGGCTGGGAGAGATGTTAAAGTCATATTAAACACACACAGTGCAAAATCTGGTGCAGCTCTGCATATAAACCAATCAGCTTCCAGGTTTTATTGTCAAAGCTTAAAGTGATTGTAAAGGTAATTTTTTTTTAATAACAAACAAAAAAAAGGGGGGGGGGTCTGGGGGGCAGCTGCTTTTTTTTTTTTTTTTTTTTTAAATAACAAACATGTTATACTTACCTGCACTATGCATGGGTTTTGCACAGAGCGGCCCCGATCCTCCTCTTCAGGGTTCCCCGTTTGGCGCTTCTGGCTCCTCCTCTTTATGGGGTGCCCCCCCACAGCTGTTTTTTCATGGGAGGGCCAGCGCGCGGGCGCGCTCACGAGTCCCGCTGCCGCGTCCATTGACACAGACAGCCGGACTCAGCCCCGCTCTTGTGTCACTGGGTTTGATTGACAGCAGCGGGAGCCAACGGCTATCAATCTATCCAATGAGGAAAGAGACAGCGGCTGGAGCTCCTCATCGCGCTGGAACAGATGGGTTCAGGTAAGAAAAGGGGGGGAGGGGGGCAGCTGCAGCACAGAAGGCTTTTTCACCTTAAGCCCCCTTTCACACTGCCGCGACTTGAAAGTCGTGCAATTTTTCTGCGATTTTGCTCCTGTGATTTTGACACGATTTCAGGGAATGCCTGTGTGGCTCTCTCCCAGTCTGTCTGCAGGGAAACATAAGCAGCAGGAGCTTCTAGTCCTCTGCTGCTGGTCACATGTTCAACATAAAAATTAAAGAAAAAACAGCCTTTGGAATACAGAGTAAAAATAAATAATGAATATCAATAAACTGTTTTAAATTGTCATACAAATATATATATATATGAAATCAAATCTTTATTATTTTTTGGCAGTAACATGGTGTGGGCGGATTTCTGCCAGTCACAGGATGTGTCACCCCCCCTCCAGCCTGTGCCTTAGAATAAGAGGGAGGTGAAGCCTCCATCAATCTACATGTAATATCCCTCCCCCCCCCATTGTGTTTAGCTGGTTAGTGGACATGTGCAATTTGTTTCGTTCCAAATTCGTTTTTTAACGAATTTCAACAAATTTGTTAATCCGGAAACATCCGAATTAACGAAAACCCAATATATGAATATTCGAAAATTCATAAATTCGAAAATTTAGAAATTCGAAACAACGAAAATCCGAAAATTCTAAAGAATGAATTAACTAACTTACAATAACTAACTATTAAATTATAGGTATTGGAATTTCCTTTCAAAATTTGGTCGCATCAACCAACTGGAAGCACTAGGCCTGCAGCAACTGATAAATGCTCCCACGCATGGTTCGGGCCATACCCTCGACCTCATCTTCAAACAAAGCATTGATATTAACACACTTGATAACGTGCCACTGCCATGGACTGACCACCACGTTATCAAAAACAAACATCACTTACCAAATACCAACACACTTAACAACAATATACTGGACAAGATCACAGAAGAAACTATACTCACAACTCTTCAAAACTACATTATCTAACAAAATAGCGGTGTTAACCCAAAACTACTCAACTGAAGACACACTCAACTCCTTTACCACAGCATTATTACAGACAGCAGACATAGTCGCACCAATACGCAGAGCACCCACCCGCAAAAACAATTCGGGCAGGTTCAATGACTCTCTTACATCACTGAAACAAGAACGCAGAAGAGCTGAAGGAGCCTGGAGAAGGAACCCAATGATGGAAAACCGCACAAATTCCAAATCACTCACCACAAAATACCACAAAGCCATCTTCATAGCAAAAAAAAAGAACATTTCTCCAAAACCATCTCAAAATCCATAAAATGTCCTTGAGCACTCTTCAAACTAGTCGCCCAGACTATGAACCCCACCCGTTTAGAGTCTCCAGCAAACGAAACACAAGAATTCTGCAATGAGTTATCTGATTTTTTTCCATTGACAAAATCGCAACCATTCGGGAAATAATTCAGCAGAACATAGCCAGTAAACCCACTTGGCCAGAGCAAGAAGACAAAAACCACACAAAGATTCTACAACCACCGAGATTTACTCTGGTCCCAATCACCATTGACACCACCAAAACCATCATCAGAAACCTCCGAGACAGCACATCGCCAAGCGACATTATTCCCACAAAACTTCTGAAAGAATGTACCGACATCCTGGCACCCATCATAACATACCTCATAAACCAGTCATTTAAAGAAGGAATCGTCCCGACCTCCCTCAAGCAAGGCACAATCAAACCCCTCCTAAAGAAGCCTAACCTCGATCCCAAAGACCCAAACGACCACAGACCTGTCACAAGCCTCAACACCATCTCCAAAATTATCGAGACAGCAGTAGTATAACAGCTACAACTCCATCTGGACACCCATAAACTCTTGGACCCACTACAATCTGATTTCCACCCTGGCCACGGGACAGAAACTGCACTCCTCAAAATCTGGGATGACACCCTTGAAGCAGCAGATGAGGGAGAATCGTGTCTCCTGGTGCTGCTGGACCTCAGTGCAGCTTTCGACACAGCAGACCACAAAACCCTGCTCACTCGTCTCATAGAAGTAGCTGGAGTTGCAGACTCAGACTTACCCTGGTTCGCATCCTTCCTAGAGAACCGATCTCAGAAAGTGAAACTAGGAGCTTTCACTTCGGAAGCACAAAAAATTACATGCAAAGTCCCTCAAGGATCACCCCTGTTGCCCGTGCTCTTTAACATCTATCTCCGCCCACTCCTCAAAATCATCAGCAACCAGGACCTGCTTTATCACTCCTATGCGGATGAAATCCAACTCTACCTACGCATCACCAACAAAAAAGACCAATACCAGGCACTGGAAAACTGTCTCTCATTGATCGACGATTGGATGACCGAGAGCTACCTTAAACTCAACGGATCCAAAACAGAACGCCTCTTCCTCCACGCACACCAAAACAAAAACCCTGGCATGATGTCCACACCACTCACTGTTCTCGGACAACCCATCACCCCCAGCACTAAAGCCAAAAGCCTCGGAGTTATCTTTGACTCAAACATGACGATGGATGCACAAATAGGATCAGTAGTCAGTGGATCCCACTACCTTCTTGGCCTATTGCGTAGACTCATTCCCTTCATCCCGGAAGGAGATACAGCAACAGTACTTGGAACAATCAACAATTCCCGACTCGACTATGAAAATTCCCTCTACCTAGGACTTCCCCAAATACCAAATTTCATGTCTACAAATTGTCCAGAACACAGCAGTCAGACTGGTAGCTGGAAAAATCAACCCGTCCCTGAGGACCCTCCATTGGCTAGCCGTGAAGGACCAGGTTACATTTAAGACCCTCTGCCTCACTCACAAATGTACACAAGGAAAAGCCCTGCAATACCTCTGCGACAAAATAAAGCACTACACCCCAGGTCGCCCCCCTCCGGTCAACTAACCAGAACTTCCTCCACATCCCCAAGACCCGTTATAAATTAAAAGGAGAAAGAAGGTTCGCAGTCCAAGGACCACGGCTATGGAATGCTCTACCCGCGGACATCCGCATGGAAGAAAACCATCTGGCCTTCAGGAAGAAGCTCAAGACCCATCTCTTCTGGAGACCCAGACGGACACTGACGGCAAAAGCGCCTTGAGGCGATTTAGTTCTCATTTGTAGCGCTATACAAGTAATTCATTAATTTATTCGCTAGTGAACGTAAAGAATACGAATGTATCCAAAGTTACGGATTATCCCAAATAACGAATGCCGCGTCTAAACAAATGGAACGTAATGAATTAATAATAATAAATAACAATATTCATAACAATAAAAACTTTTTATTACTTATCCTTAAAAAACATCCGAATTAACGAAAACCCATTTAACAAATTTTTCCGAATATTCGAAAATTCGTACATTCGTACATTCATAAATTCGAAAATTCGTAAATTCCTAAATACGAAAGAATTGAAAATCCGTAAATTCTAAAGAATTAATTAACTAAGAATAACTAACAAATTTCTCCGAATATTCGTACATTCGAAAATTCGAAAATTCGTAAATTCTTAAATTTGTAAATACGAAAGAATGAAAATCCATAAATTCTAAAGAATTAATTAACTAACTAATAATAACTAACTATTAAATGATAGGTATTGGAATTTGCTTTCAAATTTGGCTGTTAGTGAACGTAACGAATACGAATTTATCCGAAGTTGCGAATTATCCGAAATAACAAATGCTGTTACTAAACGAATGGAACATAATGAATTAATAGAAATAAATAACAATATCAACAATAATAAAAACTTTTTGTTATTTATTATTAATTCATCCCGTTCCATTCGTTTAGATGCGGCATTCGTTATTTTGGATAATTTGTAACTTCGAATAAATTCGTATTCGTTACGTTCACTAACAGCCAAATTTTAAAGGAAATTCCAATACCTATAATTTAATAGTTAGTTATTATTAGTTAGTTACTTATTCTTTAGAATTTTCGGATTTTCGTTCGTTCTTATTTTTGGATTTTTGAATTTATGAATTTACAAAATTACGAATTTTCGAATTTATGGATTTACAAATTTTTGAATTGATGAATTTACGAGTTTTCGAATTTACAAACTGCGATCATAACGAATGATGCGAGGAAAAAAAAGGAGGAAAAAAAAACAAACGAATGAAACGAAAAATGAACACATTTTTCGGCAGCGCACATGTCTAATGGACATGAAGGAGGAGGGAGGGGGAGTGGCCTGTCATTGTGTATACGCCCACATGTGTGACTCTATAGTCACATGGGCTGCTCAGATGTGATAGGTAGGAAATCCTCAGCATAGAAACTCACTGAGAACTGAGCATGTGCAGAGCTGCCAACACTGCTCTGCAAAATCCTCAACTGAATTGGGGACATGGACAGAAGGGGGAGATAGAGAGCAGCGGGATCAACCAGGATTTTTTTTTGCAGAATACAGAAAAGGAATGTCATAGTGATGAGTGAGTATGAACAGCGTGGAATACACCATTTATTCATCAATTTTATGATTGGGGTTTAGTGACACTTGTGTAGAGCCCTGAGGAGATCGATCGCTGAGATGGGAAGGACACTGAATTACTCTATAAGGGGGTGCAAGCTATGGGCTGATTCTATACCAGGACTTTGTGAGAAAAGCCCCCCTTTCTGTACTGCTATCTCATGGTCCTCAACCATGAGCCCTACTAGCTCTACCGAGTTTGTTATGGACCTTGCTTTGTGCACTGGTGGGCAGTCATGTTGGAACAGGAAGGGGCCATCCCCAAACTGTTCCCACAAAGTTGGGAGCGTGAAATTGTCCAAAGTGTCTTGATATGCTGATGCCTCAAGAGTTTCCTTCACTGGAAATAAGGGGCCAAGCCCAACCCCTGAAAAACAACCCCCACACCATAATCCCCCCTCCATGAAATGGTTTGGACCAGTTCACAAAGCAAGGTCCATAAAGACATGGATGAGCGAGTTTGGGGTGGAGGAACTTGACTGGCCTGCACAGAGTCCTGAACTCAACCCGATAGAACACCTTTGGGATGAATTAGAGCGGAAACTGCGAGCCAGGCCTTCTCGTCCAACATCAGTGCCTGACCTCACAAATGCTCTTCTGGAAGAATGGTCAAACATTCCCATAGACACACTCCTAAACCTCGTGGACGGCGTTCCCAGTAGAGTTGAACCTGTTATAACTGCAAAGGGTGGGCTAACTCAATATTGAACCCTACGGACTAAGACTTTGTGTAAAGGCAGGCGTCCCAAAACTTTTGGTAATATAGTGTGTATATATATATATATATATATATATATATATATACACAGTATACAATTAACCAACCTGCATTAGAGTGTAAGCTCTTCTGGTACAGAGACTGATGTGACTGGCTGAGTGTTCTTTGTACACCACTGTGGTATATGTCAGAGCTATATAAATGTAGAATAATAATAGTGTGTGACTGTGGGGGGAGGGGACATTAGAGTGTAAGCTCCTCTGTACAGAGACTGATGTGACTGTGGGGGGAGGGGACATTAGAGTGTAAGCTCCTCTGTATAGAGACTGATGTGACTGTGGGGGGAGGGGACATTAGAGTGTAAGCTCCTCTGTACAGAGACTGATGTGACTGTGGGGGAGGGGACATTAGAGTGTAAGCTCCTCTGTACAGAGACTGATGTGACTGTGGGGGGAGGGGACATTAGAGTGTAAGCTCCTCTGTACAGAGACTGATGTGACTGTGGGGGGAGGGGACATTAGAGTGTAAGCTCCTCTGTATAGAGACTGATGTGACTGTGGGGGAGGGGACATTAGAGTGTAAGCTCCTCTGTATAGAGACTGATGTGACTGTGGGGGGAGGGGACATTAGAGTGTAAGCTCCTCTGTACAGAGACTGATGTGACTGTGGGGGGAGGGGACATTAGAGTGTAAGCTCCTCTGTATAGAGACTGATGTGACTGTGGGGGGAGGGGACATTAGAGTGTAAGCTCCTCTGTATAGAGACTGATGTGACTGTAGGGGGAGGGGACATTAGAGTGTAAGCTCCTCTGTACAGAGACTGATGTGACTGTGTGGGGAGGGGACATTAGAGTGTATGCTCCTCTGTACAGAGACTGATGTGACTGTGGGGGGAGGGGACTTTACAGTGTAAGCTCCTCTGTACAGAGACTGATGTGACTGTGGGGGGGGAGGGGACATTAGAGTGTAAGCTCCTCTGTACAGAGACTGATGTGACTGTGGGGGAGGGGACATTAGAGTGTATGCTCCTCTGTACAGAGACTGATGTGACTGTGGGGGTGGGGACTTTAGAGTGTAAGCTCCTCTGTACAGAGACTGATGTGACTGTGGGGGAGGGGACATTAGAGTGTAAGCTCCTCTGTACAGAAACGGATATTACTGTGGCGGGAAGGGACATTAGAGTATAAGCTCCTCTGTACAGAGACTGTTGTGACTGTGGGGGAGGGGACATTAGAGTGTACATTTTTTTTATTAAAAAAAATCACACAAACATACAGTTCATTAATAAAAACATATTTACACAAAAATAAACAGCAACTAAACAAAAACAAGCTTGCTTACATCAGCAAGTAAAGAAAACCGTTTCCTGACAAGATTACATAGAAACATATTTTAATGACAACTACAAACCCTGAACCTCAACTTAAACACAATCCAGGCTTTTTGAGATTTAATCGCCATCAGGATGTGATTCCAAAACCCCCCATTAACCCCTCCCCCCACATCATTCACCCTGACTTCCACATCATTCACCTTGCATTCTGCAACAGCCACCCTCATGCCCTTCCCTCCTACCCCTCCACCATCATCCAATCCATCCCTCACTCCACCCGCACTTCTGCTACGCCGAGGAGGAGGGGTTGGCACCACCATACATTCTGGTCCAGCACCCTCCACTGTCTTCACTATACTAGGAGAAACAATAGGTGCAGACATAGACTTGACAACCACATTTTCTGACACAGACTGGGGGGACACTGACACCACAGACTGGGGGGGACAGTGACACCACAGACTGGGAAGACACTGACACCACAGACTGGGAAGACACTGACACCACAGACTGGGGGGACACTGACACCACAGACTGGGGGGACACTGACACCACAGACTGGGGGGACACTGACACCACAGACTAGGGGGACACTGACACCACAGACTGGGAAGACACTGACACCACAGACTGGGGGGACACTGACACCACAGACTGGGGGGACACTGACACCACAGACTGGGGGGACACTGACACCACAGAGGGCCTCACAGACACAGATTCTGGTGGGACAGAGACACTATGATTCCCTGGTACAACCTCCGCCAACCCAGACTCTTCTCTATCCAGACGGAAAAATTCCTCCACTAACTCTGGCTTATTGTGCAAAGCCTCAGGGCACTGGCTATAAGGGTGACCAACCTTATCACATAGGTTACATTTAATGATGTTACAGTCCCTCGCCAGATGCCCCAGTTCCTGACACAAAGAGCACTTCTGTTCTGGACATTTAGAGGAGAAATGTCTCTTGACTCCACATTTATGGCACAGCTTAGGTTGACCAGGGTAGAAGATGGTAATCCTATCTCTACCAATAAAGGCAGAGGAGGGCAAATGCTGGACCACATTCCCACACACTCTCAACCTCATTGACACCGACCACCCACCCGTCCAGATTCCTCTATCATCCTCAATCTTTTTTTAGGGGACAAAACGTTTCACCAAACCTCCTCAACCAGACCCATAAATCCTCAGGGGGTAAAGACTCATTCCTTGTCAGGATAGTCACATACTTAATCAAGGGCTGTTATGAGACAACTTTGGGGACAAGCCCCTTCCAGTCCAGCTGGCCCCCATATACATGCTCAAGCCGCTCCCAAAACAGATCCAGCGACTCTGGACGCACAAATGATAAATCATATTGATAGGAACCAGCCGGACTGATAAGAGAATAAATATCCTCTGCCTTAAATCCCATGGCTAGGATCTTATGCACAACCTCCCTCCTGATAAGTGGAATACCTCCTCCTTCCCACCTGAGCTGTACCACCTTTCTGCGTTTAATGGAAGAAGGTGCATTAGTTGAAAGTCGCACAACTGGCTCCCTTCCACCACTAGCAGCATGACTTTGTCCCAACACAGCCTTAGCATAGTTCATAACTGGGACAGATGACACATTAACTGGCTGCATAGGAACCTCTGAAATCTGGTTTGTCATGCGACATTCCTGCTCTGCACTGTTAATGTCCATGTGGGACTCCTCACAGTCAGCAGAAACTTCTCTGTCTGGATACATGCCTGCATTCCCATGATCTTCATCTGATGGGTTGTTGCCACTCAAGGGAGATTCCATTTCTATAATGGTCTGCAGCAATCCTCCATTTTCCTCAACCTCCTCCTGAGATGACCCAGGCTGCTGGGGAGGGAGGGGGGCAGATACTGACTCGGGTGCAACAGATCCTGAGACAGGGGTAGTACTGGGGCCACCATGTGAACCCACTCCTTACTCCCCATCCATACTGTCGCCATTACTGCGGCATCCACCCTCTGGCTGGTACTGGCACAGGCACTCTCCTTCATCTGTTGGCATCTCTCCTCATTCTCACACTTTTCTTTTAACCTCCTGAGCCCCGGAAGATTTTACCCCCTTCCTGACCAGAGCGTTTTTTGAGATTCTGCACTGCGTCGCTTTAACTGACAATTGCGCAGTCGTGCGACGTTTCTCCCAAACAAAATTGACCTCCTTTTTTCCTCACAAATAGAGATTTCTTTTGGTGGTATTTGATCGCCTCTGCGATTTTTATTTTTTGCGCTATAAACAAAATAAGAGCGACAATTTTGAAAGAAATGCATTATTATTTACATTTTGCTATAATAAATATCCCCCAAAAATATATAAAAAAAACATTTTTTTTCCTCAGTTTAGGCCGATCCTATTCTTCTACATAATTTTGGTAAAAAAAAATCGCAATAAGCGTTTATTGATTGGTTTGCGCAAAAGTTATAGCGTTTACAAAATAGGGGATAGTTTTATGGCATTCTTATTAATAATTTTTACTAGTAATGGCGGCGATCAGCGATTTTTATTGTGACTGCGATGATATGGCGGACATGTCGGACATTTTTGACACATTTTTGAGACCATTCTCATTTATACAGCGATCAGTGCAATTAGAAATGCACTGATTACTGTGTAAATGACACTGGCAGTGAAGGGGTTAACCACTAGGGGGTGGGGAGGGGTTAAGTGTGTCCTAGGGGAGTGATTACTAACTGTAGGGGGATGGGCTAGCAGTGTCATTACTCTGATCACAGCTCCCGATGACAGGGAGCTGTGATCAGTGACACTTGTTACTAGGCAGAACGGGGAGATGCTGTTTACATCTCCCCGTTCGTCCTCTCCGTGAGGCGATCGCGGGTATCCCCGCGACGATCGGACCCGCGGCCCGACTCACGGAGCTCCCGGCTGGCGCGCACGCAATGGCACGGCGGGGAATTCAAATGGACGTACCGGTAAGTCCATTTGCCCAGCCGTGCCATTCTGCCGACGTACATCGGCGTTCGCCGGTCGGGAAGGGGTTAACACACCGGTGCTTTCCTTCAAAGAAGCAACCAACTTCTCCTGCTTTCTCAGTGCCTCGTCCAGAGACTTCAGCTTGGAGACTTCCCTCTTACTATTCCCAGACTTACTTTGCAGGGATCTCTTTTCCTTGAGATCTTCTGTCATCACAGCAAGTTTCTGTTCCTCTTTAGCAGTGTGGCGAAGTCTGTTCACCACTCTATCCTGGAGGACTGGTAAGGACTCCTCTTGCATAGGGACAAGCCCAGGATCCATTGCAGCTTGAGCACATGGAGTAGGCCTCAGTACCTCTGGAGAGCCTCCACCTTTATTTCCCCCCACCCACTGCATGGGGGCTGGGGGAGAAGCCTGCAGGACAGGCCCAGGCTTGATGTTTCCTCTAGCTGAGATCCCAGCAGACTGAGCCAACAGCACCACCTGGTGGAGAAGCTCCTCTGAGACTGATGTGACTGGCTCAGTGATCTCTGTACAGCACTGTGGTATATGTCAGAGCCATATAAATGTATAATAATAATAGTGTGTGACTGTGGGGGGAGGGGACATTAGAGTGTAAGCTCCTCTGTACAGAGACTGATGTGACTGTGGGGGGAGGGGACATTAGAGTGTAAGCTCCTCTGTACAGAGACTGATGTGACTGTGGGGGGAGGGGACATTAGAGTGTAAGCTCCTCTGTACAGAGACTGATGTGACTGTGGGGGGAGGGGACATTAGAGTGTAAGCTCCTCTGTATAGAGACTGATGTGACTGTGGGGGAGGGGACATTAGAGTGTAAGCTCCTCTGTACAGAGACTGATGTGACTGTGGGGGGAGGGGGACATTAGAGTGTAAGCTCCTCTGTACAGAGACTGATGTGACTGTGGGGAAGGGGGCATTAGAGTGTAAGCTCCTCTGTATAGAGACTGATGTGACTGTGGGGGGGAGGGGACATTAGAGTGTAAGCTCCTCTGTATAGAGACTGATGTGACTGTGGGGGGAAGGGACATTAGAGTGTAAGCTCCTCTGGTACAGAGACTGATGTGACTGTGGGGGAGGGGACATTAGAGTGTAAGCTCCTCTGTACAGAGACTGATGTGACTGTGGGGGGAGGGGACATTAGAGTGTAAGCTCCTCTGTACAGAGACTGATGTGACTGTGGGGGAGGGGACATTAGAGTGTAAGCTCCTCTGTATAAAGACTGATGTGACTGTCGGGGAGGCGACATTAGAGTGTAAGCTCCTGTGGTACAGAGACTGATGTGAATGTGGGGGAGGGGACATTAGAGTGTAAGCTCCTCTGTACAGAGACTGATGTGACTGTGGGGGGGAGGGGACATTAGAGTGTAAGCTCCTCTGTACAGAGACTGATGTGACTGTGGGGGAGGGGACATTAGAGTGTAAGCTCCTCTGTACAGAGACTGATGTGACTGTGGGGGGGAGGGGACATTAGAGTGTAAGCTCCTCTGTACAGAGACTGATGTGACTGTGGGGGAGGGGACATTAGAGTGTAAGCTCCTCTGTACAGAGACTGATGTGACTGTGGGGGGAGAGGACATTAGAGTGTAAGCTCCTCTGTATAGAGACTGATGTGACTGTGGGGGAGGGGACATTAGAGTGTAAGCTCCTCTGTACAGAGACTGATGTGACTGTGGGGGAGGGGACATTAGAGTGTAAGCTCCTCTGTACACAGACTGATGTGACTGTGGGGGGAGGGGACATTAGAGTGTAAGCTCCTCTGTACAGAGACTGATGTGACTGTGGGGGGAGGGGACATTAGAGTGTAAGCTCCTCTGTACAGAGACACAGGGGAGGACAATGTATCGGATTGTCTCAGATTTGTATCAGTTGAAGGACGTCGGTGATATTCTTTATTATAACAAAGACAGAAGACAATTGGCGGCGCCCGGCGTTGTGGCAGTTAATTTTCAGCACATTGTGGTACAGCGGAGGAGCCCCCCCTCCCCCCGCTCTCCCCTCCCCCCACATCGCAGGGTGACACCGAACTTGTCAGCAGAGACAGCTGTTGAAGTGAATTACTGTTGACACGCAGAGCGAGGCGCGTGCGGCAGATGCAGCGGACATCTGTGAGGAGACGCTCACGTTCTGCGGGGGAGGAGGGGGGTCTGCGCCATGTTTTATACAGCAGTGGCAACACGCACTCACGCCCGGGCGCCATCCCTTCCATGCAAAGTGCCTGAAATGACAAAAAAAAAAATTCAACACAACGCACTTTGCTCCTCCGTGCGACTTGTGAGCAATTCTCTCATCTACAGATTCAGAACCGCAATTTGTTTGGCACCACGTGGTGAAGTGGAGCTGTCATCTGAGAGGAGTATGAGGAGCAGCATGCCGAGTCACGTGTCCGTGTGACCCTTCCGGGTATTTATTACCTCTCACACAGGACTCCCTCCTGACAATAGCTTCACATACCAGAAGGACGGCGCCATCTTTGTTCAGGCATCATCCAGGATGACCATCTACTTTCTGGACTGAGATGCCGGCTCAGAAAATGTCTGACACAGATCAGCCCCAGGCCGCCGCCTCTCAAATGCCAGTCATCCCCTGTTGGCTTAGGCCCGCCATTCACGGAGTGAATTTCTTTGCTGCAACCACAGGTTGCAATTGCTTTGATTCCGCCACCAATAGACATGTGCACTGCTGAAATATGTGTTCGTTTTCCTCTCTTTCTTTTTTTTTGTTTTTTGGGTCATTTGTTATGATAGCAATTCATAAATTCGAAAATTCGAAAATTCATAAATTCAAAAATTCATAAATTCGGAAATTCGAAAATTCATAAATTCTAAAATTTATAAATTCTAAAATTCGGAAATTCTAAAATTCATAAATTCTAAAATTCTAAAATTCATAAATTCTAAAATTCATAAATTCTAAAATTCTAAAATTCATGAATTCAAAAATTCATAAATTCAAAAACGTGGAAATTCGAAAATCAATAAATTCTAAAATTCGCAAATTCGAAAATTCATACATTCGAAAATTCTAAAATTCATAAATTCAAAAATTCATAAATTCGAAAATTCGGAAATTCGAAAGTTCATAAATTCGAAAATTCATAAATTCGAAAATTCATAAATTAAAAAATTCTAAAATTAAAAAATTCATAAATTCAACAATTCATAAATTTACAAATTGTGAGTATGGCCTCATGTAGTCAAGGATAACAGGTCATAAACCGTACCATCATCCAAATTCAAAAATTCATAAATTCGAAAATTCGAAAATCTGAAATAACAACTAACTAATAATAATAGTAACTATTACTAACCATTAAATTATATTAAATATATTAAATTATAGGTATTGGAATTTCCTTTCACATTTTGCTGTTAGTGAACGTAACGAATACAAATTTATGCAAATTTAAGAATTAACCGAAATAATGAATGCTGTATCAAAACGAATGGAATGGAACAAATTAATAATAATATTAATACAAATGTTTTATTATGATTATTATTATTAATAATAATAATAATTAGTTACATTCAGTTAGATACAGCATTCGTTATTTTGGATAATTTGTAACTTCGGATAAATTCAAATTCGTTCACTAACAGCCAAATTTGAAAGGAAATTCCAATACCTATAATTTAATAGTTAGTAATAGTTATTATTATTAGTTAGTTATTATTTCAGATTTTCAAATTTACGGATTTCAAATTCAGCAATTTTCGAATTTCCAAATTTTTAAATATTCGAATTTACGAATATTCACAAAATTTGTTAAACGAGTTTTCGTTAATTCGGATATTTCGAGTAAATAAAAACGATTGTGCTGACAGGGGAATCCCTCCTGCCGGGGCCGTTGTCTTCTCCCGTTGGGGGGGGGGGATACAGTGATTATTGATAGCGGCTATAGCAGCTACTTGCGATACTCGCAAGAGAATCTGGCAGGCTGGTTGTACCCAATGAAAAATATATAAAACAGCGCTAGCAGCCTATATCAATGTCAGAAACCATGAAATCCGTCCGAGACAGAAGTGCAGTTAAATCACACTTGTTTAATAATAAAAGTAAATAGAACAAACGTAGTCAAAACATAGCCAAAGTTCAGGAAGCGGAACAGATAGTCAGACAAGCTAAAATGTCAGGGAGCCGGAGATGAACGTAGTAAAACAGCAAGCAGGATCTGGAGCCAGAAGGGATGTCAGCCAAGCAAGTCTTTTAACAGGAATGCTGGAGATAGTCTCTGTTATGTTGACCAAGGTGAAGGCAGAGATCCTCTGGGCTGGACGGCTTAAGTAGGTAAGACTGACGAGCAGGATATCATCAACAGCTGAGTAACTGGGGAGAGAGATGGAATCTGGCAATTAGCCAACAGCTGAGCGGCCAGCTCAGAGAAGGAAGGGCTGAGCCCAGCCCTGACAGTACCCCCTTATAAACAACCCCTCCCCCTGGGAGGACCACCAGGCTTGAGGGGAAAAGTCTATGGAAATCATGGAGGAGGACAGGGGCATGTACGTCCGAGGATGAGACCCAAGAGCGTTCCTCTGGACCGTACCCCTTCCAATGCACCAGGTACTGTATGCGCCCACGGAACCTATGGGAGTCAACAATGGATTGTACTTCATACTCCTCATGGTTCTCAACCTGTACAGGGTGAGGACGTGGCACCGAGGTGGTAAAGTGATTGCAGACCAAAGGTTTTTAATAAGGAGACATGAAATACATTCGAAATACCCTTTTTAGAAGGAAGGTCTAACATGTAAGTCACTGGGTTTATCCTGCGAAGGATAGGGAAAGGCCCAATAAACCGAGGTGCGAACTTCAGAGTGGGAACACGAAGTCGGAGGTTGCGAGATGACAGCCAGACCCCAAACCCCCAACCTGGTAGGAAGGCTCAGGCAGGCATCTGCGGTCAGCATGGAGTCTGTACCTATCATTAGCATGTTGCACAGCCTCCTGGACTTGTGCCCAAGTGGAACGAAGACCATGGAGATGCTCCTCTAACGCAGGAATACTCTGTGAAACAAACGATCACGCAACATGGAAGGTTGGAAACCTTAATTCGCCATAAACGGGGACAATCGCGAAGCAGAATTCAAGGCACTGTTGTGAGCAAACTTCGCCCATGGTAAGAGGTCTGACCAGTTGTTGTGATGGTCAGAAATATAGCAAAGTAGGAATTGCTCCAAGTACTGATTGGCTCGTTCTGCGGCCCCATTAGACTGCGGGTGATACACAGAGGAGAAAGCAAGCTGAATTCCCAACTGTGCACAAAAGGCTCGCCAGAACCGGGACACAAACTGAGTACCCCGGTCCGAGACAATCACCTTGGGTAGCCCATGTAAGCGAAAGATCTTCCAAACTTGTGATACTTATGTACATGGGAGGAGCCTGTGATACTTATGTACACGGAAGGAGCCTGTGATACTTATGTACATGGGAGGAGCCTGTGATACTTATGTACACGGAAGGAGCCTGTGATACTTATGTACATGGGAGGAGCCTGTGATACTTATGTACATGGGAGGAGTCTGTGATACTTATGTACATGGGAGGAGCCTGTGATACTTATGTACATGGGAGGAGCCTGTGATACTTATGTACACGGAAGGAGCCTGTGATACTTATGTACATGGGAGGAGCCTGTGATACTTCTGTACATGGGAGGAGCCTGTGATACTTCTGTACATGGGAGGAGCCTGTGATACTTATGTACATGGGAGGAGCCTGTGATACTTATGTACATGGGAGGAGCCTGTGATACTTATGTACATGGGAGGAGCCTGTGATACTTATGTACATGGGAGGAGCCTGTGATACTTATGTACACATTGTTATTATGGGGGGATTGTTTGTAGAATTTGAAGGAAAATAATTAATTTAATCCATTTTGGAATAAGGCCGTAACATAACAAAATGTGGCGAAAGTGAAGCGCTGTGAATACTTTTGGATTGCGCTGTAAAATGGACCTAAAATAGTTCTCCTTTCTGGAATGAAATCATTATGTTATTACATGAGACTCGTGCGATTAAAGTGGACTTCCAGATAAAAGGTGGAGTCTGCCAGTCACAAGGCTCCATTCACATCTGCATGTTCTCTGAACGCGTGCAAAAGCGCGCCTTTTTTGCATGCATTCACGTGAAATGCAGAAAAAAGCTCCATGCGCTACCTTGTCATGCATACTTTAGCCCATTGAAATTATTGGGCTGCCCTATGCAGGTTGCATCATAAAAAATGCACAAGAAAGCATGCAAAAAAAATAAATAAACACGCATTCGCAACAAGTACGGTAAAAACGCGCAAAACTGAACATGGCAAAAAGCTCCATGCGGTACTTTGTTGTGTTTGCTGCATGTAGAGCAGACCATTGAAATCAATGGGCTGCCAGATGCATGTTGCGTGACAAAAAGTGCAAGAAGAAAGCAAAAAAAAATGCACATTGATAGATACGCTAGGTATGAATGGAGTCCAACGGCGTATTAGAAAGGCGACACCTGAAATGTCAAGAAACGATCGTGACATATAATCATTCACAGAGAAGACACAAAACAACCAACATTTAAGGCTCCGCTCACACCTACACGTTTCGTCTTCCTGCAATGTGTGAAGAGTGCGTGTTATGCCTAATTGTTAATAGCACCCCAATAGCACGCAGGAAGCAGACACACATTTTGCCGAGGGCAAAAAACAGGTCGGTCCAAACCCCTGTCGCTTGGTCGATCGGTCAAACCCCCCCTCTTGTGTTGCTCGGTCAATCGGTCAAACCCCCCCATCTTGTCGCTCGGTCAGTCAGTCAAACCTCCCCTGTCGATTCTCCATCCATCAGCCTTGAACTTACCCCATCCAGGCTGTGGGCAGCTTCGGCGGCTTCCTCATGGGCGCCTCCCCCCTGCACCCAGGCCAATACAGTCACTTCTCCTCCCGGCCAATCGGATTGGCTGGGAAGAGAAGCAGGAAGACATTGGCGAATATTAGTTCGCTATTGTCACACAAGCGAGCGGGCTTGGGGCACAGTGCTCTGCGCCCCAAGCCCACCCTTTTTTGAAGCCAATTAGAGCCTCTGGCTCTAATCATGTGCTTTAAAACAAAAAAAACCCCATGGAAATCCATGCGTCCAGTGCCCTGCATGTAAATTAGGGGGCCAAGTACTTGGATTAGGGGGGCGCCACCCCTGCGTCCCATATGAACGGGCCGCCACTGGCAAAAACACACGGTAAAACATGCAGTAAGAAAACACGCAAACTGGAACGCAGCAAAGAGCTCCAGGCGCTACTGTGCCATGTTTTTCGGGGCGTTACGGCAGCCCATTCTAACCAATAGGCTGTCCTTTGCATGCTGCGTGAAAAATGCACAAAAGAACACGTGAAAAAAAAAAAAAACACTCCTTTCAGATATCTATGGGTATGGACCCCTTTTTTTAGAGGATATCTTTCCACACCCTCTGCCCGTTCTGAATCCTCATTGGTGAACTCCATCCTTGCGTTGGATGTGTCAGAACTCCTACCATTGACCTGACCAGTTGGCACTCCATGCCCTTTCCCTTACCCCCTTTCCCTTTTTGATACTTGATGTGAATGGGGCCTGCGAAAAAAAAGTTGTACATCGGAGAACACTGTAGCGCCGACATAGACGGGAGCACCGTACAGCGCAAATCACGCGGCGCATTGCCCCGAGCGAGGACGGAAGAAGAACCGTTTACACCAACGCAGATGGCGGCGGGCATTTACGGCTGGAAGTCTTTTGTTTTTCTTTCCCTTCGACGCCCCCCCCCCCCCCCCCGCGCCGCCGATGGCGGTCTCCACAGCGTTTTATTCCCAAGGACGTGAAATAAGATAAAAATGGAAATCGGCAGATAAAGAAATGTCTTGGCGATTGTTTTCTGCTACTGTAACAAGATTTGCATAAGACACATTAGAGTCCCAAATTCATTTTCTGGAAGCGCAAAAAAAAAGAAGAAAAATAACGGCATGAATATTTTATCATCCGGAGATTGAATTAGCTTCGGGCGACGGCGGAGGTTCTGCGGGGCGATCGGAGGGCGGGGGAGGGCGGGGGCGCGTTATATATTGGAGAAGGGGGGGGGATATTAGTGGAAGGACGGAGCGCGGCGATTAAATCAAATGTCTGACCTTTATCATTCTCTAACCAGACAGAAGAGGAAGGGGGAAGCAGGGCGGGGGGGGGAAGGGACAGACGCCGACGCCTATCGAGGGCGCAAAAGGGATCCCTGACTTCGATGGAAGGGTGTCAGGGGGAGAGACTCCCGAAGATAATGATGGTGGGGACATGCCGGGGGGGAGGGGGGGAGTATCCCGTGTTGTAGAGCAGATTGAAACAATGTAGAAATACGTTTTAATTTTTAGGCATTTTTAGGCTTCATTTGCCCCATCGGAACGCATGTGCAGAGAACCGCGTTTCCTTGCGTTTCCATGCGTTTCCATGCATCATTCATTTCAGTGGGCTGCCCTACGCAACAAGAAATGCTATAAGAAGTCTAAATAGGAAGAATAGTTTGGGGTGGGGATTAGAACGGCGCCAACAAAAAGAACGGCGCCAACAAAAAATGGAAACAGAGTATTTAAAGCATGAAATTTATTTTAAACATGATTAAAATTTGAATAAATAATAAAAACATTATGTATCCATTTATACCTCTCCATTTGTGGTGAACTCACTGGAAGAATTCCAATTAATCGGTAATTACAAGATGGTATTTTTCAGATAACCAAGATGGTGTGTTTTCCCCAACATGTTTCGCCAACGTTGGCTTCTTCAGGGGATTTACAGCCACCAAATGAGTATACGGAACTCCACAAGTTGTATACAAAAGTACAAACATCCAAAAAAAAAACATCACAAGCATCAATCTGGATCCGTTCCCGTACATTGCCCAAAGGGCCATGCGGGAGACGGTGGAGGTGTGATGGATATCGGTCTGGTGGCCTCTCTCCGTAGTGGTGTTAACTTCCGTTGATGATCCCCCCCCCCGGGGGCTTTTGGGGGTAAGCTCTGGGTTCAGTGGATAAGGCAAATGACATCATGTATATTGTATGTGCTTTGATGGTTACGCTCTGCTTATGCATATTTTCTGATGTTTGTACTTTTGTATTCCTCTTGTGCAGTTCCATATACTCATTTGGTGGCCTGTAAGTCCCTGAAGAAGCCAATGTTGGCGAAACGTGTTGGGAAAAAACACACCATCTCATTACCATTGGTTATCTGAAAATACCATCTTGTGATTACCGATTGATTGGAATCCTTGCAGTGAGATCACCAGAAATGGAGATGTACAGTATCTCACAAAAGTAAGTACACCCCTCACTCACATTTGTGTAAATCTTTTCTTCTATCTTTTCATGTGACAACACTGAAGAAATGACACTTGTCTACAATGTAAAGTAGTGAGTGTACAGCTTGTATAACAGTGTAAATTTGCTGTCCCCTCAAAATAACTCAACACACAGCCATTAATGTCTAAACCGCTGGCAACAAAAGTCAGTACACCCCTAAGTGAAAATGTCCAAATTGGGTCCAAAGTGTCAATATTTTGTGTGGCCACCATTATTTTCCAGCACGGCCTTAACCCTCTTGGGCATGGAGTTCACCAGAGCTTCACAGGTTGTCATTGGAGTCCTCTTCCCCTCCTCCATGATGACATCACGGAGCTGGTGGATGTTAGAGACCTTGCGCTCCTCCACCTTCCGTTTGAGGATGTCCCACAGATGATCAATAGGGTTTAGGTCTGGAGACATGCTTGGCCAGTCCATCACCTTTACCCTCAGCTTCTTTAGCAAGGCAGTGGTGGTCTTGGAGGTGTGTTTGGGGTGGTTATCATGTTGGAATACTGCCCTGCGGTCCAGTCTCTGAAGGGAGGGGATCATGCTCTGCTTCAGTATATCACAGTACATGTTGGCATTCATGGTTCCCTCAATGATCTGTAGCTCCCCAGTGCCGGCAGCACTCATACAGCCCCAGACCATGACACTCCCACCACCATGCTTGACAGTAGACAAGACACACTTGTCTTTGTACTCCTCAACTGATTGCCTCCACACACACTTGTCACCATCTGAACCATATAAGTTTATCTTGGTCTTATTGATTTCTATGCAGAGTTGCACCAAATTTTGCACTCTCCAGTTTTAATAAGCCAACCCCATGTCTGTCCCAAGCATGTATGAAGCCATTTACTGTTGATTGTCTCACTACCTCTGTTGATAGTTTATTCCAAGCATCTACTACCCTTTTTAGGAAAAAAATATACTAGTTTTGAACTTTCCTCCAGTTAATTTGAGGTCATGTCGCTGTGACCTCAAATGTATAAAAAAATATATACATTAAAAGTGTAAAATAAAAAATAAAAAAAAATAAAATAGGAAATAGTTTAATCTTAAAACAAAAAATAAAAAAATAAAATAAAGATGTAAATAAAAACTATAAAAATATCAAATAATTTTTTTAAAGAAATACCAATTAAAAATACTAAATAAAATAATGTTTTAAAAAATATATATGACTAGAAACTATAAATGTATAAAATAAAAATAACAATATAGAATAATAATATATTAAATAAAAATATAAAAAAACACAGAAACATAGAAAAGTGACAGCAGAAAAAAAAACTGAGTAGTCCATCGAGTTTGCTCATTTTTTTATTTTTATTTTTTTGTTTTTCTTTATTTAGTTTTTTTTTTTTTTCGTTAAATTTATTGTCTAACTATAGATCTAGGTTTGTTCCAAGCATTTTTTAAGCGATTTACTGTTGACTTATATATAAAAATACAATCAGAGCAAATATATAAATTCTAAAATAACATGCAGCTGAACACTTAAAGATCTTCACAAAATTGATATATTGCAGCAATAAAAAAAGGAAGTATTGCGCTGCACTTCCTTTTTCTTTACTGTTGACTGTCTCACTACCTCTGTTGGAAGTTTATTCCCAGCATCAGCAACCCTTTCAGTAAAATAATACTTTCTAAAATTAGTTTTGAACTTTCCTCTAGTTAATTTGAGGTCATGTCCCTGTGTTAAAAATGTAAAATAAAAAAAATTATAAAATTAAAAGAAGAAATAGTTTAATCTTAAAACACTAATAAAAAAATAAAGATTATAAATTAAAACTATAAAAATATCAAATAAAGATTTTAAAGAAATATCAATAAAAAATGCTAAATAAAATAATGTATAAAAAATATATATAAATTAAAACTATAAATGTATATAATAACAAAAAAAATAACAATATAGACTAATAATGTATCAAATAAAAATAGAAACATAGAAAAGTGACAGCAGTTTATTCCAGGCATCAACAACCCTTTCAGTAAAATAATACTTTCTAAGATTAGTTTTGAACTTTCCTCCAGTTAATTTGAGGTAATTTCCCTGTGACCTTCAATGTATAAGGAAATATAAATTAAAAATGTAAAATAAAAAAGTGTATAAAATTAAAATAAGAAATAGTTTAAACGTAAAACACTAAAGTAATAAAAGATATAAATTAAAACTATAAAAATATCAAATAAATATTTTAAAGAAATATCAATTAAAAATACTAAATAAAATAATGTATAAAAAAATAAAATAAAATAAAAAGATATAAATTAAAACTATAAATGTATATAATAAAAATAAAAATTAACACTATAGAATAATAATATAATATTCAGCCCGGCTATATACTCAGCCTGGCTATATACTCAGTCCGGCTATATACTCAGCCCGGCTATATACTCAGTCCAGTAATATACTCAGTCCGGCTATATACTCAGCCCGGCTATATACTCAGCCCGGCTATATACTCAGTCCGGCTATATACTCAGTCCGGCTATATACTCAGTCCAGCTATATACTCAGTCCAGTAATATACTCAGTCCGGATATATACTCAGTCCAGTAATATACTCAGTCCGGATATATACTCAGTCCAGCTATATACTCAGTCCAGTTACATACTCAGCCCGGCTATATACTCAGTCCGGCTATATACTCAGCCCGGCTATATACTCAGTCCAGTAATATACTCAGTCCGGCTATATACTCAGCCCGGCTATATACTCAGCCCGGCTATATACTCAGTCCGGCTATATACTCAGTCCGGCTATATACTCAGTCCAGCTATATACTCAGTCCAGTAATATACTCAGTCCGGATATATACTCAGTCCAGTAATATACTCAGTCCGGATATATACTCAGTCCAGCTATATACTCAGTCCAGTTACATACTCAGCCCGGCTATATACTCAGTCCAGCTATATACTCAGTCCGGCTATATACTCAGTCCAGTTATTTATACTCAGTCCAGCTATATACTCGGTCCAGTTATATACTCGGTCCAGCTATAAACTCAGTCCAGCTATATACTCAGTCCAGTTATATACTCGGTCCAGCTATGTACTCAGTCCAGCTATATACTCAGTCCAGTTATATACTCGGTCCAGCTATGTACTCAGTCCAGCTATATACTCAGTCCAGTTATATACTCGGTCCAGCTATGTACTCAGTCCAGCTATATACTCAGTCCAGTTATATACTCAGTCCAGTTATATACTCGGTCCAGCCATATACTTAGTCCAGTTATATACTCAGTCAAGCAATATACTCAGTCCAGTTATATACTCAGCCCGGCTATATACTCAGCCCGGCTATATACTCAGTCCGGCTATATACTCAGTCCAGCTATATATTCAGTCCAGTAATATACCCAGTCCAGCTATATACTCAGTCCAGCTATATACTCAGTCCAGTTACATACTCAGCCCGGCTATATACTCAGTCCGGCTATATACTCAGTCCAGTTACATACTCAGTCCAGTTATTTATACTCAGTCCAGCTATATACTTAGTCCAGTTATATACTCGGTCCAGCTATGTACTCAGTCCAGCTATATACTCTGTCCAGTTATATACTCGGTCCAGCTATGTACTCAGTCCAGCTATGTACTCAGTCCAGCTATATACTCAGTCCAGTTATATACTCGGTCCAGCCATATACTTAGTCCAGTTATATACTCAGTCAAGCAATATACTCAGTCCAGTTATATACTCAGCCCGGCTATATACTCAGCCCAGCTATATACTCAGTCCGGCTATATACTCAGTCCAGCTATATACTCAGTCCAGTTACATACTCAGCCCGGCTATATACTCAGCCCAGCTATATACTCAGTCCGGCTATATACTCAGTCCAGCTATATACTCAGTCCAGTTACATACTCAGCCCGGCTATATACTCAGCCCGGCTATATACTCAGTCCGGCTATATACTCAGTCCGGCTATATACTCAGTCCAGTTATTTATACTCAGTCCAGCTATATACTCGGTCCAGTTATATACTCGGTCCAGCTATAAACTTAGTCTAGCTGTATACTCTGTCCAGTTATATACTCAGTCCAGTTATATACTCGGTCCAGCTATGTACTCAGTCCAGCTATATACTCAGTCCAGTTATATACTCGGTCCAGCCATATACTTGGTCCAGTTATATACTCAGTCAAGCAATATACTCAGTCCAGCTATATACTCAGTCAAGCTACATACTTAGTCCAGTTATATACTCGATCCAGTTATTTACTCAGTCCAGCTATATACTTAGTCCAGCTCAGGGCTGTCTTTAAGGCAGGGCAAAAGGGGCAGCTGGCCCTGACCCATCATTTTAGTGGGGCCCAAAGCAGCTGCCTCATACTTGCCAACTATCCCAGTTTAGATTCCCTCGTCCCTTGAAGTTTTAGTCCTGTTCTGTGTCCCGATATCTCAGTGTGAAGTTCTGTTACTAATGCTGCCCAGCTCTGCCCTATTGCAGATGACTCCCCTGCTGACTTTGTATTTACATGTAAATAACCCGTATTGATATATAAATAGAGGCAACATTAATATGTAAATAGCCATGGAGCGGCTGCATTGATATGTAAATAGAGGCGGCATTCATATGTATATCATGTCCCCCTGAGGTCATATTCACCATCACTTCTACTGAATGCTGCCCACTGGGGAGGTAAAGGGGCATGTTGGAAAGTCCTGCCTACAACTGTGGTCAATAAACCCACCATCAGCCTGTTCTGTAAAGGTGAGCAGATTGGAGGTGGAACCCTTTTTCAAAACAACAGCACCCTGAATTTTGGTGGATGTGAATACACATCTCAGCAGGTGGGTGAGGGTGTCATTAACAATTGATGGCACTGCTGTTTATCTGCTAAAGGGCGGCACCTTTCTGTGGTGTCAGGAAAGTGATTTTGCATGTATTCCCGACACACACAAATGTGAACACAGTCTAAATGTCTCAGTTACGTTGGTGTTCAGTGTAAATCTTCTCATTACATTGGTGGTCAGTAGGGATGAGCCGAACACCCCCCTGTTCGGTTCGCACCAGAACATGCGAACAGGAAAAAAGTTCGTTCGAACATGCGAACACCGTTAAAGTCTATGGGACACGAACATGAATAATCAAAAGTGCTAATTTTCAAGGCTTATATGCAAGTTATTGTCATAAAAAGTGTTTGGGGACCTGGGTCCTGCCCCAGGGGACATGGATCAATGCAAAAAAAAGTTTTAAAAACGGCCGTTTTTTCAGGAGCAGTGATTTTAATAATGCTTAAAGTCAAACAATAAAAGTGTAATATCCCTTTAAATTTCGTACCTGGGGGGTGTCTATAGTGTGCCTGTAAAGGGGCGCATGTTTCCTGTGTTTAGAACAGTCTGACAGCAAAATGACATTTTGAAGGAAAAAACTCATTTAAAACTACCCGCGGCTATTGCATTGCCGACAATACACATAGAAGTTCATTGATAAAAACGGCATGGGAATTCCCCAAAGGGGAACCCCGAACCAAAAAATAACAATAAAAAAAAAAAATGACGTGGGGGTCCCCCTAAATTCCATACCAGGCCCTTCAGGTCTGGTATGGATATTAAGGGGAACCCCGGCCAAAATTAAAAAAAAAAATGACGTGGGGTCCCCCCAAAAATCCATACCAGACCCTTATCCGAGCACGCAACCTGGCAGGCCGCAGGAAAAGAGGGGGGGACGAGAGTGCGGCCCCCCTCCCTCCTGAACCGTACCAGGCCACATGCCCTCAACATTGGGAGGGTGCTTTGGGGTAGCCCCCCAAAACACCTTGTCCCCATGTTGATGAGGACAAGGGCCTCATCCCCACAACCCTGGCCGGTGGTTGTGGGGGTCTGCGGGCGGGGGGCTTATCGGAATCTGGAAGCCCCCTTTAACAAGGTGACCCCCAGATCCCGGCCCCCCCCCTGTGTGAAATGGTAAGGGGGTACATAAGTACCCCTACCATTTCACGAAAAAAGTGTCAAAAATGTTAAAAATGACAAGAGACAGTTTTTGACAATTCCTTTATTTAAATGCTTCTTCTTTCTTCTATCTTGCTTCATCTTCTGGTTCTTCTGGCTCTTCTGGTTCTTCTGGTTCTTCCTCCGGCGTTCTCGTCCAGCATCTCCTCCGCGGCGTCTTCTGTCTTCTTCTCCTCGGGCCGCTCCGCACCCATGGCATGGGGGGGAGGCTCCCGCTCTTCTCTTCTTCTCTTCTTCTTTTCTTCTTTTCTTCTCTTCTTCTCTTCTTCTTCATTTTCTTCTCCGGGCCGCTCCGCAATCCATGCTAGCATGGAGGGAGGCTCCCGCTGTGTGACGGCGCTCCTCGTCTGACAGTTCTTAAATAACGGAGGGGGGCGGGGCCACCCGGTGACCCCGCCCCCCTCTGACGCACGGTGACTTGACGGGACTTCCCTGTGACGTCACGGGGAATGCCACAGGGAAGTCCCGTCAAGTCACCGTGCGTCAGAGGGGGGCGGGATCACCGGGTGGCCCCGCCCCCCCGTTATTTAAGAACTGTCAGACGAGGAGCGCCGTCACACAGCGGGAGCCTCCCTCCATGCCAGCATGGATTGCGGAGCGGCCCGGAGAAGAAAATGAAGAAGAAGAGAAGAAGAGAAGAAAAGAAGAAAAGAAGAAAAGAAGAAGAGAAGAAGAGAAGAGCGGGAGCCTCCCCCCCATGCCATGGGTGCGGAGCGGCCCGAGGAGAAGAAGACAGAAGACGCCGCGGAGGAGATGCTGGACGAGAACGCCGGAGGAAGAACCAGAAGAACCAGAAGAGCCAGAAGAACCAGAAGATGAAGCAAGATAGAAGAAAGAAGAAGCATTTAAATAAAGGAATTGTCAAAAACTGTCTCTTGTCATTTTTAACATTTTTGACACTTTTTTCGTGAAATGGTAGGGGTACTTATGTACCCCCTTACCATTTCACACAGGGGGGGGGCCGGGATCTGGGGGTCACCTTGTTAAAGGGGGCTTCCAGATTCCGATAAGCCCCCCGCCCGCAGACCCCCACAACCACCGGCCAGGGTTGTGGGGATGAGGCCCTTGTCCTCATCAACATGGGGACAAGGTGTTTTGGGGGGCTACCCCAAAGCACCCTCCCAATGTTGAGGGCATGTGGCCTGGTACGGTTCAGGAGGGAGGGGGGGCCGCACTCTTGTCCCCCCCTCTTTTCCTGCGGCCTGCCAGGTTGCGTGCTCGGATAAGGGTCTGGTATGGATCTTTGGGGGGACCCCACGCCGTTTTTTTTTTTTTTTTGGCGCGGGGTTCCCCTTAAAATCCATACCAGACCTGAAGGGTCTGGTATGGAATTTAGGGGGAACCCCACGTCATTTTTTTTTTTAAATTTTGGCCGGGGTTCCCCTTAATATCCATACCAGACCTGAAGGGCCTGGTATGGAATTTAGGGGGACCCCCACGTCATTTTTTTTTTTTTAATTTTGGTTCGGGGTTCCCCTTTGGGGAATTCCCATGCCGTTTTTATCAATGAACTTCTATGTGTATTGTCGGCAATGCAATAGCCGCGGGTAGTTTTAAATGAGTTTTTTCCTTCAAAATGTCATTTTGCTGTCAGACTGTTCTAAACACAGGAAACATGCGCCCCTTTACAGGCACACTATAGACACCCCCCAGGTACGAAATTTAAAGGGATATTACACTTTTATTGATTGACTTTAAGTATTATTAAAATCACTGCTCCTGAAAAAACGGCCGTTTTTAAAACTTTTTTTTGCATTGATCCATGTCCCCTGGGGCAGGACCCAGGTCCCCAAACACTTTTTATGACAATAACTTGCATATTAGCCTTTAAAATTAGCACTTTTGATTTCTCCCATAGACTTTTAAAGGGTGTTCCGCGGCATTCGAATTTGCCGCGAACACCCCAAATTGTTCGCTGTTCGGTGAACTTGCGAACAGCCAATGTTCGAGTCGAACATGAGTTCGACTCGAACTCGAAGCTCATCCCTAGTGGTCAGTGTAAATCTTCTCATTACATTGGTGGTAAGTGTAAATCTTCTCATTACATTGGTGGTCACACTGGTCAGTGTAAATCTTCTCATTACATTGGTGGTAAGTGTAAATCTTCTCATTACATTGGTGGTCAGTGTAAATCTTCTCATTACATTGGTGGTCAGTGTAAATCTTCTCATTACATTGGTGGTCAGTGTAAATCTTCTCATTACATTGGTGGTAAGTGTAAATCTTCTCATTACATTGGTGGTAAGTGTAAATCTTCTCATTACATTGATGGTCAGTGTAAATCTTCTCATTACATTGGTGGTAAGTGTAAATCTTCTCATTACATTGGTGGTCAGTGTAAATCTTCTCATTACATTGGTGGTAAGTGTAAATCTTCTCATTACATTGGTGGTCAGTGTAAATCTTCTCATTACATTGGTGGTCAGTGTAAATCTTCTCATTACATTGGAGCTTGGTGTACAATCATTTCATTCACACTAGTGGCCAGTTTAGATTTTTCCTTACATTGGTGGTCAGTGTAAATTTCTCCTTACATTGGTGGTTACTGTGAATGCTTCTATTACATTAGTGGTCAGTGTAAAAACTCCTCTTTATATTGGTAATCGGTAAAAAAAAAAATTCAAAACTTGCATTTGTGGTTGAATCCAATTAGATTGGTTGTCGATGTAGAAGCCCCCTTTAAATTGGGGGTGAGTGGAAATCACCTCTTACATTGGTGGCCAGTATAGAAATCCCCCTTTATTGGCTGTTGATGTAAAAACCCCCATTACATTGATGATCAGTGTACATTTCCCTTTACGTTGGCGGTATATGCAAAGTTGCCCTTACATTGGTGGTCAGTGGACAAACACTCCCTTACATCGGTGGTCAGTGGACAAACACCCCCTTACATTGGTGGTCAGTGGACAAATGCCCCCTTACATTGGTGGTCAGTGGACAAACACTCCCTTACATTGGTGGTCAGTGGAAAAACGCCCCCTTACATTGGTGGCCAGTGGACAAACACCCCCTTACATTGGTGGTCAGTGGACAAACACCCCCTTACATTGGTGGTCAGTGGACAAACACCCCCTTACATTGGTGGTCAGTGAACAAACACCCCCTTACATTGGTAGTCAGTGGACAAACACCCCCTTACATTGGTGGTCAGTGAACAAACACCCCCTTACATTGGTGGTCAGTGGACAAACACCCCCTTACATTGGTGGTCAGTGGACAAACACCCCCTTACATTGGTGGTCAGTGGACAAACACCCCCTTACATTGGTGGTCAGTGAACAAACACCCCCTTACATTGGTGGTCAGTGGACAAACACCCCCTTACATTGGTGGTCAGTGAACAAACACCCCCTTACATTGGTGGTCAGTGGACAAACACCCCCTTACATTGGTGGTCAGTGGACAAACGCCCCCTTACATTGGTGGTCAGTGGACAAACACTCCCTTACATTGGTGGTCAGTGGACAAACACTCCCTTACATTGGTGGTCAGTGGACAAACACTCCCTTACATTGGTGGTCAGTGGACAAACACTCCCTTACATTGGTGGTCAGTGGACAAACACTCCCTTACATTGGCGGTCAGTGGACAAACACCCCCTTACATTGGTGGTCAGTGGACAAATGCCCCCCTTACATTGGCAGTCAGTGGACAAAACGCCCCCTTACATTGGTGGTCAGTGGACAAAACGCCCCCTTACATTGGTGGTCAGTGGACAAATGCCCCCTTACATTGGTGGTCAGTGGACAAACACCCCCTTACATTGGTGGTCAGTGAACAAACACCCCCTTACATTGGTGGTCAGTGGACAAACACCCCCTTACATTGGTGGTCAGTGAACAAACACCCCCTTACATTGGTGGTCAGTGGACAAACACCCCCTTACATTGGTGGTCAGTGGACAAACGCCTCCTTACATTGGTGGTCAGTGGACAAACACTCCCTTACATTGGTGGTCAGTGGACAAACACTCCCTTACATTGGTGGTCAGTGGACAAACACTCCCTTACATTGGTGGTCAGTGGACAAACACTCCCTTACATTGGTGGTCAGTGGACAAACACTCCCTTACATTGGCGGTCAGTGGACAAACACCCCCTTACATTGGTGGTCAGTGGACAAATGCCCCCTTACATTGGCAGTCAGTGGACAAAACGCCCCCTTACATTGGTGGTCAGTGGACAAAACGCCCCCTTACATTGGTGGTCAGTGGACAAATGCCCCCTTACATTGGTGGTCAGTGGACAAACACCCCCTTACATTGGTGGTCAGTGGACAAAACGCCCCCTTACATTGGTGGTCAGTGGACAAATGCCCCCTTACATTGGTGGTCAGTGGACAAACACCCCCTTACATTGGCGGTCAGTGGACAAACGCCCCCTTACATTGGCAGTCAGTGGACAAACACCCCCTTACATTGGTGGTCAGTGGATAAAAAAAAGCCCCCCCTTGCCCTGGTGATGGGGTAGAATGGACCCCTTACATTGGATGCCAGTAGGAAGCTGCCCCCATATATTGGCAGTCATCGAAGTTGGGGGATGAATCGGTTGTTGCTCAGGGACCCCCTATAACCTCCAGAGGCCCCCGCCCCCCCCCCTCCGGGGGCTCCCTGGAACCCCTGGAAGGTCGCTCTCCCATCCCCCGATACATTTCAGTAAGAGTTAATAATAAAGTAAACACGGCTCAGAATGCGCTCGGACCTCATTGAAATGCGTTTTTGCAGCTGTGCGAAGCCACATGAGATCCCGCGCCGTCCTCCTGCCAACACAACCTCATTGACTATGCGCTACCAACGCTTTCCCACACACGGCCGGCAAAACTCGGGGCGTCTTCGGCCACACAGGAAAATGTCAGACATTTCTGGGACATGGAACACGGGGGGGACAATAACACCGTCTGTGCGTTTTCCCAGAAAAACCGAACCGTGGATTCTTCTGGGTCCTGAAATCCTGGAAACTCTCCCGGGAGGGGGGGAGGGGGGGGGGGCTGAATTGGTGACTTAAAAATTTATAATAGAGTTATCAAAAAAAAAAAATTTTTTTAAAGTTTTGCTCAAGGTATAACTAACGGGAGAACTTTTTTTTTTTTAGCTTTGGATGGAGTGGAGGAGGGATAAGAAGGTTTTTAGTGGAGGAGGGGTTAGCAGGTTTTATTTGCTGTCTGTTACCCCGATTAGGGAGATTCCCCCCCGCTCTATTCGTCCCAGTGATCGTTATCACCGAAGAAATCCCAAAGTTTGGGTTGTCACCAGAACAGTAAGAGGGGAAGAGGGGAAATCTTCCAATGGGGACACTAGTTCTGGGATTCCTTTACATTGGAGGGATTTGCTCTCACTTCCTGTTGTGGCTCTGGGACAGGAAGTGAAGGGAAATCTCTCCTGTTACCTCCATTCAATGCATTAAAAATATATAAAGCCTGAATAAGAGATTGAAGCTTTCCAAAAGCTTACATTATTATTAACTTATTATTATCACCAAAAGTATTGGGACGCCTGCCTTTACACGCACATGAACTTTAATGACATCCCAGTCTTAGTCCGGAGGGTTTAATATGGAGTTGGCTCCGCCCTTTGCAGCTATAACAGCTTCAGCTCTTCTGGGAAGGCCGTCCACAAGGTTTAGGAGGGTGTCTATGGGGATGTTTGACCATTCTTCCAGAAGAGCATTTGTGATGTCAGGCACTGATGTTGGACGAGAAGGCCTGGCTGGCAGTCTCCTCTCTAGTTCATCTCAAAGGTGTTCTATCGGGTTGAGGTCAGGACTCTGTGCAGGCCAGTCAAGTTCCTCCACCCCAAACTCGCTCATCTATGTCTTTATCCATGTCTAAACCTTGTGGACGGCCTTCCCAGAAGAGTTGAGGCTGTTATAGCTGCAAAGGGCGGAGCCAACTCTCAATATTGAACCCTACGGACTAAGACTGGGATGTCATTAAAGTTCATGTGCGTGTAAAGGCAGGCGTCCCAATACTTTTGGTGATAATAATAAGTTAATAATAATGTAAGCTTTTGGAAAGCTTCAATCTCTTATTCAGGTTTTTCCGTAAGAATTTTCTTTCGAAAATCGCATGAAAGAATTTTCGTACGAATTTCGCACCATTAGTGGAGCTGCAGCAACGGCCGATTTTTCGTGCGGCAATCAAATTTGAGGAATCGGACATGTTGGAAATTTTTTTTAAAAACAAATGATTTTCTGATCGATGATGGGAGAATCGTGCGAGAAATGTAATAAGAAAAGAAAATTTACGGAGAGAAAAGAAGATTCCCGGCCAAGGAAATTCTTTTCTGTAGCAACATGGAGGTGAAATTGAAGGCATGGTCGGCCGAAATTTCGAAAATCAATGGTGGCGCCATCGGATCACAAAAAAAAAAAAAAAAAAAAAACGTTCTGATTTTGAAAAGAAAATTCGTTCGAAATTCGAGGGTGTATGGCCTGCTTAAGGATGGGATGTTATTAAAGTTCACGTGTGGAAAGGCAGGTGTCCCAATACTTTTGGTAATATAACATATATGTATATATATATATAAATATATATTTGTGTATATATATATATATATACAAAAATATATATATGGGAACATATAATTCTGTTCTATATATCTGCACACATTCACACCTGGTATATTATTTTTAAATACTACGCGGCACTAATTTATATATTTTTATTATCCATCTTGTGGGAACACATGAGTGTCATAGGTGGTACTTATGTTCATCCTATTTCTTTAATTTTGAGTTTTCACCTATAGCAATGATTGTGCATGGGTATATTTTGTTTTATATATATATACAGTATACATAATAATTTTATAATATATATATAATAATATATATATTGAATTTTATATGTTTGTTATATGTGTGTGTGTGTTTTTTTTTTTTTTTTGTTTTGTTTTGTTTTTATTTTCTTCAAAAAAAAACAAAGTTCTATAGACTTTTATATAGCAGTGGAGAGTGGCTCATCCATACGTCATTTAAGGCACCACAGAGACTATATATGGAAAAAAAAAGGCATTTGATTTAAACTTCAATAAAAGTAACTAATTATTACCAGTATACAAAAACATGGATATCTACAGTATGTAAAATATGTTGAATATTACATCAATGCACAACCTCTATTACTTATACCTCCCCCTATCAATAACTACAATTTATACAAAACATACAAAATGTAAAAAGTTTTTTTTTTTTGTAGACAAACTTTTTTATTTAGGGAAATACGGTGGTACAAGAGAATATTGCATATCAAGTATGCAGTAAGTGATACATTGTATAATTGTAGTCAGTAGGGTATTAAACAGTATTGCAAATGGGAGAATAACAAATTTCTTATTAAGAAATAAAAATTCGGTAAAAAGTAATAAACTTTTGATATCGGGTTGTTTAGACTGTGGTGTAGTTAGAAAAGGAACATTCTTAAATTTTAATTCAATCCATAGAGAATTAATCTCGTAAGTCAAATATCCGGATAAAGAATATAAGATACACATTAGATATAAATACAATCTAACACTTTATGACATAAAAAGTTTTTTCGTTTTTTTTTAATGTCGTATACAAAACACATCTACATTTCTTATTACAATATTATTGCATTTATAGCGGCTGTCTGTCCATCAAGCCCAACACCACCGTTGCAGACAGATATCCCCCATATGGCAGGTAAAGGGAACCGGGGGGGGGGGGACACCCCCAAGACAAGAAAAGGGAGAACTACAGGAATTAAAAGTTACTTTTGTTGTTTCATAAAAATTACTCTTTTTTTTTTTTTTTTATGTCAGGTGTAGGTTATGCGATGCCTTTAGAAATAAAATCCTTTATTTTTCTATTTGCTTATTTTATTCTATTATTTTCTATTCTATTATTTTATTTTCTATTCTATTTTATTCTTTTCTATTCAAATTTAAAATTATTTGCCTCATTATTTCTTAAAAAAAAAAAAAAAAGTAAAGTTGATTAAAATATATACATATATTATTTTCTATTCTATTATTTTATTTTCTATTCTATTTTATTCTTTTCTATTCAAATTTAAAATTATTTGCCTCATTATTTCTTAAAAAAAAAAAAAAAAGTAAAGTTGATTAAAATATATACATAGACAATTAATTCCGTCAGTCAAATATCCAGCTTAAGAATATAAGATAAACGTTAGATATAAATACAATATAACACTTTATGACATAAAAAGTTTTTTTTTTTATGTCGTATACAAAACACATCTACATTTCTTACCACAATATTATTGCATTTATAGCGGCTGTCTGTCCATCAAGCCCAACACCACCGTTGCAGACAGATATCCCCCATATGGCAGGTAAAGGGAGCAGGGGGGGGGGCACCCCCAAGACAGGAAAAGGGCGGACTAGAGGAATTAAAAGTTACTTTTGATGTTTGATAAAAGTTACTTTTTTATGTTATATATTTTTTTCATGTTATGTTTTTATTTTATGTTTTTTTTATGTTTTTATATTTTTTTATGTTATGTTTTTTTATGTAGGTTATGCGATGCCTTTAAAATTAAAATCCTTTCTTTTTTTTATTATTTTCTATTCTATTCTATTATTTTATTTTATATTCTATTATTTTATATTCTATTATTTTATATTCTATTATTTTATTTTTTATTCTATTCTATTTTATTCATTTCTATTCAAATTTGAAATTATTTGCCTCATTATTACTTAAAAAAAAAAAGTAAAGTTGATTAAAATATATAAAAAAACAAAAAAAGACAAAAAAAAAACAAAACAAAGAAAAGCTTACCAAGGATCCGGCTTCCCGACCACTGAAACTTCTTAAACTTCCAGTAACATTCCACCTCACCTGTCAGCAGATAATGTCAGCGGCTGGGCTGTCTCAGTTTCACAAGGTAACGCAGCGCGCTTCATTTACAATTGAATGGTTTTGCACGTGCATTTTGCGCTTGCAAAAAAATAAAAAAAAAATAACAGATAGCTTATGATGTCATCTGAGTGGTAACACTTTAGCGACTAGTTAATAGAAAAGAAAAGTTAGCGTGTGAAAAACACAACGTTGGAAGTGCAAACTCTTTTCACCTTTCATTGAATCGGAATGAATATGTTAGGGGGTACAAAAAAAAAAAAGAAAAAAAATCATTCTAAAATGGGCTGCGGAATACGATAATAACGTGAAGTTTTACATTACACAAAGTTTATATCTCTATGGGGAGAATAAAGATCGTCCTAAAAGACACATTTTAATTTTTTTTATTTTGAGATATATTTTTTTAAATTACAGTTAAAGATAGAGAAAGAGGAAAATAAACATTTGTTATATAAATGTGTCAAAATTCTCCAGTTTTGTCACAAACATTTATTGTTGAAAAAATTTAATGATAAAAAAAAAAAAAAAAAAAGGATTGTGGGGGATTTATAATCAGTAAAAAAAAAAAAAATGTAAACATGTATTAAAATACAAATTTTAAAAACATATTAAGAGATGAGACGCATCATAAAAAATATAAAGAAGTATAAAAAAAAGTAATAATAGTAAGTAATAATAACAAAAAGTAAAAAATATATTAGATTGTAAGCTCTAAGGAGCAGGGCCCTCTGATTCCTACTGTATTAAAGTGTCTTGTACTTGTACTGTCTACCCTCAAGCTGTAAAGCGATGCGTAAACTGTTGGCGCTATATAAATCCTGTATAATAATAATAATAATATTGAAAAAATGTCAGGTTTTTGTAATGTAAAAAACATGAGACAAAGGTAAATCATTGCAGAACTTTTCCCACCTTTAATGTGACCTCTAAACTGTACAACTCAGTTGAAAAATAAACTGAAATCATTTAGGGGGGGAGTAAAAATAAAAAAATAAAATAATGTGGTTGCATAAGTATACACACCCTCTTATAACTGGGGATGTCGCTGTGTTCAGAATTAAGCAATCACATTCACACTCATGGTAAATAGGAGTCAGTACACACCGGCCATCATGTAAAGTGCCTCTGATTTCCCCAAATAAAGTTCAGCTGCTCTAGTAGGTCTTTCCTGACATTTTCTTAGTCAGCAAAAGCCATGGTCCTCAGAGATCTTCCAAATCATCAGAGGGATCTCATTGTTGGAAGGTATCAGTCAGGAGAAGGGTCCAAGGAATTAGATGTACCATGGGACACGGTGAAGACCGTCATCATCAAGTGGAGAAAATATGACACAACGGCGACATCACCAAGAACTGGACGTCCCTCCAAAATTGATGGAAAGACGAGAAGAAAACTGGTCAGGGAGGCGGCCAAGAGGACTACAGGAACATTAAAGGAGCTCAATATCTGGCAAGTCCTGGCTGTGTGGTGACAACAATCACCCGTAATCTTCATATGTCTGGGCTATGGGGTAGAGGGACAAGACGGAAGACTTTTCTTACCAAGAAAAACATCCAAGCCCGGCTACATTTTGCAAAAACACATCTGAAGTCTCCCAAAAGCATGTGGGAAAAATGTGTTCTGGTCTGATGAAACCAAGGCTGAACTTTTTGGCCATAATTCCAAAAGATATGTTTGGCGCAAAAACAACACTGCACATCACTAAAAGAACACCATACCCACCGTGAAGCATGGTGGTGGCAGCATCATGTGTTGGGGCTGTTTTTCTTTAGCTGGAACAGGGGCCTTCGTCAAGGTAGAGGGAATTACTACAGGCTGCCTATAGAAAACTTCCGGAGTAGGGCGGAGACAAGACCGGTCACCCTGCACAAGGAGAGAGAGGGCAGAGCTGTGGGAGAGGACCAGCAGGCTCCATCCACTACATAAAATTACAGGAGGGGCGGAGACAAGACCAGTCACTCTGCACAAGGAGAGAGAGGGCAGAGCTGTGGGAGGGGACCAGCAGGTTCCGCCCACTACAGGCGGCCCCTCAGGGGGGGGCAGAGACAAGACCAGTCACCCTGCACAAGGAGAGAGAGAGCAGAGCTGTGGGAGGGGACCAGCAGGCTCCACCCACTACATAAAATTACAGGAGGGGCGGAGACAAGACCAGTCACCCTGCACAAGGAGAGAGAGAGCAGAGCAGTGGGAGGGGACCAGCAAGCTCCACCCACTAAAGGCAGCCCACAGAGAGCTACAGGAGGGGGCGGAGACAAGATCAGTCACCCTGCACAAGGAGAGAGAGAGAGCAGAGCAGTGGGAGGGGACCAGCAAGTTCCACCCACTAAAGGCGGCACACAGAGAGCTACAGAAGGGGTGGAGACAAGACCAGTCACCCTGCACAAGGAGAGAAAGAAGAGTTGTGGGAGGGGACCAGCAGGCTTCACCCACTAGAGGCTGCCTATAGAAAACTTCTGGAGGGGGCGGAGACAAGACCAGTCACCCTGCGCAAGGAGAGAGAGAGCAGAGCTGCGGGAGGGAACCAGCAAGCTCCACCCACAACATGCTGCCCATAGAAAAATACAGGAGGGGTGGAGACAAGACTAGTCCCCCTGCACAAGGAGAGAGAGCAGAGCTGTGGGAGGGGCCCAGCAGGCTCCACCCACTACATGCTGCCCACATAAAACTGCAGGAGGGGGCGGAGACAAGACCAGTCACCCTGCACAAGGAGAGAGAACAGAGCTGTGGGAGGGGCCCAGCAGGCTCCACCCACTACAGAAAATTACAGGAGGGGCAGAGACAAGACCAGTCACTCTGCACAAGGAGAGAGAGGGCAGAGCTGTGGGAGGGGGCCAGCAGGCTCCACCCACTACAGGCGGCCAACAGAGAGCCACAGGAGGGGGCAGAGACAAGACCAATCACCCTGCACAAGGTGAGAGAGCAGCAGGGAGTGGTCTTTTTTACAGGAAGCTCCTACACAGAGGTAAACTTTCACCCAGTGAGAAGACAATCTGAACCTCATCCCTGATTGTCCTTTTAATATTAATTTCACTTGTAATTTATATTTCTGCACTTTGCGGAGTTGAAAAATTTGAACCCATTTTAACTCTATGGGTGTCAATCGGCGCCCATGGTCACCGCCAGTCTGAAAAGACACCAAAAGGCCCCACTTGCTGGAGGTGGAATGGTGGGACGCGGGGGACAGGCAGATCCCGAGCAGAGACTTCACTCCCTCCTCGTAGGGCTGCTTCCTTCGGAGCCCAGTCACCCGGATATTTCTCATTGTGACAGAGCCGCCTTCCTTATATTTAATAACTCGCTGCATTAATTACCACACATTTTATTTTACACAATTCTCTCGCACATATGAAAACGATCGCAGCGTTCTCCGACATGATGAAGTTTTGTTTTTTTACGCTCTAGAATTCTTCACGTCAGGCATGAACAAGGCGAACGATTCTTCTTCATTCCCGGACTTTGTATCCCACAAACGTTTTTCTTCTTCTTGTGATCGGAGAGTAAAAAATGTTATTTTAAGTTTTCAAAAAAAAAAGAAAAGAAGAGAAGAGAGTTGATCAGACGGGAGCGGTGGTCACACTCAGGTAGGAAACGGACAAACTTTTATCGGCCATCAAAGTCCGCCATGCGGGAGAACGCCAACAACAACATCAATTGGGGTCTTTGATGAATGCTAATGTTAAATAAACTGAAACGATATGACGGCCCCCCTCCCTCCCCCCCCCCGATCCCCCGATCCCCCAGAGGAAACGCCTGAATATTCATCGACCAAATCCACAACCTTCCCTAATATCAACTTCTAAGAGAAGACGATTCCCCCCGCTATGGAGTCACACGGGAAACTCGCTGCGGGACAAAATGGACACGAAAACACGCCGAAATCACCGCAAACATGAAGATTTCCATCCCGTAATATACACAAAAACACGTCAAAAACCACCGCAAACATCCCATAATATACAATGTAACCAATCATTCCTTACACAAAACACTGCAAACTGCAACATTGTTATCAGATCAACAATAACTCAAATTGTATCAGATTTATATCCCAGGAAATACAGAGAATACTAAGATCATTAATAACAATAATATGTGGGTGTCAGAGTGTAAGCTCCTGTGGTACAGACAGTGATCTCTGTACAGCACTGCGAAATACAATATCTCACAAAAGTAAGTACACCCCTCAGTCACATTGTTGTAAATCTTTTCTTCTATCTTTTCATGTGACAACACTGAAGAAATGACACTTGTCTACAATGTAAGTAGTGAGTGTACAGCTTGTATAAGAGTGTAAATTTGCTGTCCCCTCAAATAACTCAACACACAGCCATTAATGTCTAAACCGCTGGCCACAAAAGTCAGTACACCCCTAAGTGATAATCTCCAAATTGGGTCCAATTCGCCATTTTCCCTCCCCGGTGTCATGTGACTCATTAGTGTTACAAGGTCTCAGGTATGAATGGGGAGCAGGTGTGTTAAATTTGGTGTTATCGCTCTCACTCTCTCATACTGGTCACTGGAAGTTCAACATGGCACCTCATGGCAAAGAACTCTCTGAGGATCTGAAAAAAGAATTGTTGCTCTACATAAAGATGGCCTAGGCTATAAGACGATTGTCAAGACCCTGAAACTGATCTGCAGCACGGTGGCCAAGACCATACAGCGGTATAACAGGACAGGTTCCACTCAGAACAGGCCTCGCCATGGTCCACCAAAGAAGTTGAGGTCACGTGCTCAGCGTCATATCCAGAGGTTTTCTTTGGGAAATAGACGTATGAGTGCTGCCAGCATTGCTGCAGAGGTTGTAGGGGTGGGGGGGGTCAGCCTGTCAGTGCTCAGACCATACACCGCACACTGCATCAACTTGGTCTGCATGGCTGTCGTCCCAGAAGGAAGCCTCTTCTAAAGATGATGCACAAGAAAGTCCACAAACAGTTTGCTGAAGACAAGCAGCCATTAATGTCTAAACCGCTGGCAACAAAGTGAGTACACCCCTAAGTGAAAATGTCCAAATTGGGCCCAAAGTGTCAATATTTTGTGTGGCCACCATTATTTTCCAGCACTGCCTTAACCCTCTTGGGCATGGAGGTCACCAGAGCTTCACAGGTTGTCACTGGAGTCCTCTTCCCCTCCTCCATTATGACATCACAGAGCTGGTGGATGTTAGAGACCTTGCGCTCCTCCACCTTCCGTTTGAGGATGTCCCACAGATGATCAATAGGGTTTAGGTCTGGAGACATGCTTGGCCAGTCCATCACCTTTACCCTCAGCTTCTTTAGCAAGACAGTGGTGGTCTGGAGGTGTGTTTGGGGTGGTTATCATGTTGGAATACTGCCCTGCGGTCCAGTCTCTGAAGGGAGGGGATCATGCTCTGCTTCAGTATGTCACAGTACATGTTGGCATTCATGGTTCCCTCTTCCCTCTTGGCCAGTCCATCACCTTTACCCTCAGCTTCTTTTAGCCAGGCAGTGGTGGTCTTGGAGGTGGTGTATGTCAGAGCTATATAAATGTATAATAATAGTGTGTGGCTGTGGGGGGGGGGACATTAGAGTGTAAATTTTTGTTAAAAATCTTGTAAGCATACAGTTGGTATTAAAACATTTACATATAAACAAAAATAAATGAAAAAGAATATATACATAAATAAACAAAAACAAACAGGCTTACATCAGCAGATAACAAAAGACGGCTTTTATCCAAAAAACATAAATAGAACTATATACAAAGAAACATAATTGTATTACTAGCAGACTACAAAAATTATGCAAAACACAACCCTAACCCCCACCTAAGCAGCCCATCAGGCCAAGAAACCATTACACATGTATCCCATGCATGCGGGCCTCTTACCGAAAATCCAATCTTATATAAAAATCTAGGGGACGTGAAAGGACAGAAAGAAAAGCCGCACACCCAGAGACTGACAGACAGCAGCTACGGAGACCTGACATTCCTCCACGCCTTTGTCCAGGTCCCCCAGCCCCAACCTGTCCTTCTCAGAACCCGAATCTTCCCCAACCTCACCCAGAATGTCGTGCACCACCAACTTCGACAAGTAGAAACCTGACACCGTGCATTCCACGTGAAGTAACAGACTACTAAGCTAACTGGAAAAAGTGTCTCAAAATCAAAATCCCAATGAGTCTCAAAAGCCCCGTACGACCACTCCGCATACTCAAAAAACGGATACCCAGAGCCCCACCCAACCAGCTTATAGAATAAACAAATTTGTTGGCCTCAAGTATCAAAATGAGATGAATAAAATTTGTACCATCATCCGAATTTAGTTGAAATAAAAATTTGGAGTGAGGACCCCAGCTCCAAACTCACCAAGGTGAAGTGCAAGCGGGCTATCTCAGATGGGAAAGGGATATGTAGCAAACTACAACAAATATGTATAAAAACAATATTTATTTATACAATAATCAAAATTGATACAAACAGTGTTAAAATCAGCACAGATAACATGGAATCTCGACTAGTTTCGCGGGGAACCCGCTTCATCAGGAAATGTGTCTGTGAATAAAATACAGTACAATGAAATATACATATTTTTTCAATGAAAAGGGAGAAATATAAAGAATAGTACCAAAACATAAACGGGGGGGGGGTAAAAAAAAAAAAGTAACCAGATATAAGGGGCTGCTTACCCATGTTAGGGTGCCTACAGTGTTCAAGCCGAACTGGGCAAAGTCTCCCGCGGCGACTGGGGAGGGTACAAATGAGGCCGCAGAAAGATAAAATAAAAATAGATAACAAAAAGATCAATGTAGAGGTAGCATATGTGATAAAAATCACTGTTTTGGACCATAGATTTTTATCACATATGTTACCTCTACATTGATCCTTTTATTATTTATTTAAACGTTTATCTTTCTGCGGCCTCATTTGTACCCTCCCCAGTCGCCACGGAAGACTTTGCCTGGTTCGGCTTGAACACTGTAGGCACCCTAACATGGGTAAGCAGCCCCTTATATCTGGTTACTTATTTTTTTTTTACCCTTCCCCCCATGTTTATGTTTTGGTACTATTCTTTATATTTCTTCCTTTTCATTGTATTTTACTGTATTTTACTGAATTTTATTCGCAGACACATTTCCTGATGAAGCGGGTTCCCGCGAAACTAGTCGAGATTCCATGTTATCTGTGCTGATTTTAACACTGTTTGTATCAATTTTGATTATTGTATAAATAAATATTGTTTTTATACATATTTGTTGTATTTTGCTACATATCCCTTTCCCATCTGTACAGAGAAAGCCCGCTTGCACTTCACCTTGGTGAGTTTGGAGCTGGGGTCCTCACTCCCAAATTTCTATTTCAGCTAAATTCGGATGATGGTACAAATTTTATCATCTCATTTGGATATGTGAGGCCAACAAATTTGTTTATTCTATAAGCTGGTTGGGTGGGGCTCTGGGTATCCGTTTTTTGAGTTATGCGGAGTGGTCGTACGGGACTTTTGAGACTCATTGGGATTTAGATTTTGAGACACTTTTTCCAGTTAGCTTAGTAGTCTGTTACTTCACGTGGAATGCACGGTGTCAGGTTTCTACTCGGTGAGTTTGGAGCTGGGGTCCTCACTCCAAATTTCTATTTCCACTAGCTTATAGACTTAAATATTGAAGGGTGCACTGAAGCAAGAAATGGTCCATCGTCTCCTCCACCCCCACCACACTCCACTCTTGGACAAACCATGGTTCTCCGCAGACCGATGCTTCAGGTTTACCTTTAAATAGAGTCTGCCATGGAACGATCGCCAGGCCAAATCCCGAAAATTAAAAGAATTCTCTCTAGATTCAGCAAAACGCAGACCCTCCCTCATAACGGGGCCTGGCCAATCACTGGCTCACTCACTGGGACATTAGAGTGTAAGCTCCTCTGGTACAGAGACTGATATGACTGGCTCAGTGATCTCTGTACAGCGCTGCGGTATATGTCAGAGCTATATAAATGTATAATAATAATAATAGTGTGTGACTGTAGGGGGAGGGGACATTAGAGTGTAAGCTCCTCTGTACAGAGACTGATGTGACTGTGGGGGGAGGGGACATTAGAGTGTAAGCTCCTCTGTACAGAGACTGATGTGACTGTGGGGGGAGGGGACATTAGAGTGTAAGCTCCTCTGTACAGAGACTGATGTGACTGTGGGGGAGGGGACATTAGAGTGTAAGCTCCTCTGTACAGAGACTGATGTGACTGTGGGGAGGGGACATTAGAGTGTAAGCTCCTCTGTACAGAGACTGATGTGACTGTGGGGGGAGGGGACATTAGAGTGTAAGCTCCTCTGTACAGAGACTGATGTGACTGTGGGGGAGGGGACATTAGAGTGTAAGCTCCTCTGTATAGAGACTGATGTGACTGTGGGGGAGGGGACATTAGAGTGTAAGCTCCTCTAGACAGAGACTGATGTGACTGTGGGGGGAGGGGACATTAGAGTGTAAGCTCCTCTGTATAGAGACTGATGTGACTGTGGGGGAGGGGACATTAGAGTGTAAGCTCCTCTGTACAGAGACTGATGTGACTGTGGGGGAGGGGACATTAGAGTGTAAGCTCCTCTGTACAGAGACTGATGTGACTGTGGGGGAGGGGACATAGAGTGTAAGCTCCTCTGTATAGAGACTGATGTGACTGTGAGGGGAGGGGACATTAGAGTGTAAGCTCCTCTGTACAGAGACTGATATGACTGGCTCAGTGATCTCTGTACGGCACTTCGGTATATGTCAGAGCTATATATTTATTTGAGGTAATGAGTTTCTTTTATCTGCCATATATAAATGATAGGATTCAAATTCTGATTAAATTCCCATGTTTTAAAGCTCCGCGGAATGAAAACACTCCTACAATTTGTTCATCTGGGGAGCGGCCCCCGGGGGGGGGGGGGTCATGTGATCTCTGAAATGTCCTTGGCCTTTGAGCTAGCACTTTATATCTCTGGGGTAATTAGTGCCGGGATACCTTTGATAGGAAGGTGAGGGTCTCCCGGCCTCCAGAGATATATAATATATTGTCCATATAACACGGGGAGCTCTGAGATAATCACGTTCTCGGCGTCACCTTTCCACAGTCCACCTTTTTACCGCCATAAAGGCGACTTCGGAATAATCCCGCGGAGAAAATCCATTAATGACATTAATTCGAACATTATTATGTGAAATGCGCGGTGTGTCCTTGAGCGCGGCGAGGTCGGGGAGGTGGAGGAGGTCTCCGGTAGGTGTAGCAGATCCTCCACTTGACTTTCCGACAGAAAAAAAAAAAACGCAAATGCCACAAGAACCGTCTTCTAATTTCATGTTATTATAGAATGAACTTTTCACTCAGCAGCTCTCATCAGACCGGCTCGCCAAAATGTTCCAATTCTTCAGCCAAAGAGGCGAAACTTAACCCGAAATCCTGTAATTGTCTCACCCATTACAGAGCTGCAGGTCCAATCAAGACATCCCCCGCCGCGTCCTCAGGTTAGCCACGCCCACATTCCATCCTTAGGAAGATCATTACATAAAGAGATCAGGCGAGGTTCACCTCTTTGTGCGGGTCGGGAATATGCGCAAAATTGCGACACGAGCGAAATTTCCAGAAACTCTTTTATCTTCACCAAAACTGTGCAAATCAGACCTCTAATTTCCTCAACTGGCAATGCAGAGATCCCCTCTAAAGCCAGACAGTTACCAGCTGTGAGACCCGGGTGTTATGTGACATGGCTTTGTTTATAAACTAACAGACCCTGTAGTATCACATGACTTTATTTATAAACAGACCCTGTAGTATCACATGACTTTATTTATAAACAAACAGTCCCTGTAGTATCACACGACTTTATTTATAAACAAACAGTCCCTGTAGTATCACATGACTTTATTTATAAACCAACAGTCCCTGTAGTATCACACAAACTTTATTTATAAACAAACAGACCCGGTGTATCACATGACTTTATTTATAAACAAACAGACCCTGTAGTATCACACAACTTTATTTATAAACAAACAGACCCTGTAGTATCACATGACTTTATTTATAAACAAACAGACCCTGTAGTATCACACGACTTTATTTATAAACAAACAGACCCGGTAGTATCACATGACTTTATTTATAAACAAACAGACCCTGTAGTATCACATGACTTTATTTATAGACAAACAGACCCTGTAGTATCACATGACTTTATTTATAGACAAACAGACCCTGTAGTATCACATGACTTTATTTATAGACAAACAGACCCTGTAGTATCACATGACTTTATTTATGAACATACAGACCCTGTAGTATCACACAACTTTATTTATAAACAAACAGACCCTGTAGTATCACATGACTTTATTTATGAACATACAGACACTGGAATATCACATGACTTTATTTATAAACAGATTCTGTAGTATCACATGACCTTGCTTTGTGGTCCAAACCATTTGGTGGAGGGGGATAATGGTGTGGGGGTTGCTTTTCAGGGGTTGGGCTTGGCCCCTTAGTTCCAGTGAAGGGAACTCTTAAGGCGTCAGCATACCAAGACATTTTGGACAATTTCATGCCCCCCAACTTTGTGGGAGGAGTTTGGGGACGGCCCCTTCCTGTTCCTACATGACTGCCCACCAGTGCACAAAGCAAGGTCCATAAAGACATGGAGGAGCGAGTTTGGGGTGGAGGAACTTGACTGGCCTGCACAGAGTCCTGACCTCAACCCGATAGACACCTTTGGGATTAATTAGAGCGGAGACTGCGAGCCAGGCCTTCTCATCCAACATCAGTGCCTGACCTGCACAAATGCTCTTCTGGGAGAATGGTCAAACATTCCCATAGACACCCTCCTAAACCTTGTGGATGGCCCTCCCAGAAGAGTTGAGGCTGTTATAGCTGCAAAGGGCGGAGCCAACTCAATATTGAACCCTACGGACTAAGACTGGGATGTCATTAAAGTTCATGTGTGTGTAAAGGCAGGCGTCCCAATACTTTTGGTAATATAGAGTATGTGCAACAGCCGGACCTTTTAAGGGATTTAAGATGCTGGCAGGCAGGGTGGGGTTAATGATCATGTGATTGGCTGTCATGGTGGTCATATGATCAGAAAGCTCCCAATCGCTGCTTTTCATTAGCCACCCGGAACTGTGCTGGGAGCACGCTCACTCTCGGCACAGCTGTATTTGCACTAATGCACGCAAATACAGCATATGCACCAAGAGGTTAAAGCCCACCCTCCCAGCCGCTGCATACAGTATCTCACAAAGTCAGTACACCCCTAAGTGAAAATCTCCAAATTGGGCCCAAAGTGTCAATATTTTGTGTGGCCACCATTATTTTCCAGCACTGCCTTAACCCTCTTGGGCATGGAGGTCACCAGAGCTTCACAGGTTGTCACTGGAGTCCTCTTCCCCTCCTCCATGATGACATCACAGAGCTGGTGGATGTTAGAGACCTTGTGCTCCTCCACTTTCCGTTTGAGGATGTCCCACAGATGATCAATAGGGTTTAGGTCTGGAGACATGCTTGGCCAGTCCATCACCTTTACCCTCAGCTTCTTTAGCAAGGCAGTGGTGGTCTTGGAGGTGTGTTTGGGGTGGTTATCATGTTGGAATACTGCCCTGCGGTCCAGTCTCTGAAGGGAGGGGATCATGCTCTGCTTCAGTATGTCACAGTACATGTTGGCATTCATGGTTCCCTCAATGATCTGTAGCTCCCCAGTGCCGGCAGCTCTCATGCAGCCCCAGACCATGACACTCCCACCACCATGCTTGACTGTAGACAAGACACACTTGTCTTTGTCCTCCTCACCTGGTTGCCCCCACACACGCTTGTCACCATCTGAACCAAATACGTTTATCTTGGTCTCATCAGACCACAGGACATGGTTCCAGTAATCCATGTCCTTAGTCTGCTTGTCTTCAGCAAACTGTTTGTGGACTTTCTTGTGCATCATCTTTAGAAGAGGCTTCCTTCTGGGATTACAGCTATGGAGACCATTTGATGCAGTGTGCGGCGTATGGTCTGAGCACTGACAGGCTGACCCCCCACCCCTACAACCTCTGCAGCAATGCTGGCAGCACTCATACGTCTATTTCCCAAAGACAACCTCTGGATATAACGCTGAGCACGTGACCTCAACTCTTTGGTGGACCATGGCGAGGCCTGTTCTGAGTGGAACCTGTCCTGTTATACCGCTGTATGGTCTTGGCCACCGTGCTGCAGCTCAGTTTCAGGGTCTTGGCAATCTTCTTATAGCCTAGGCCATCTTTATGTAGAGCAACAATTCTTTATTTCAGATCCTCAGAGAGTTCTTTGCCATGAGGTGCCATGTTGTACTTCCAGTGACCAGTATGAGAGAGTGAGAGCGATAACACCAAATTTAACACACCTGCTCCCCATTCACACCTGAGACCTTGTAACACTAACGAGTCACATGACACCGGGGAGGGAAGATG